>NW_024424452.1:84704406-84794198 GCF_017311325.1 Ursus maritimus
TTTTAATTTTATTTATTTATTTGACAGAGAGAGCCAGTGAGAGAGGGAACACAAGCAGGGGGAGTGGGAGAGGAAGAAGCAGTCTCCCAGGAGAGGAGCCTGATGTGGGGCTCGATCCCGGGATTCCGGGATCACGCCCTGAGCCGAAGGCAGATGCTTAACGACTGCGCCACCCAGGCGCCCCAAGAGGAAGTGATATATTTAGCCCTTGACAGATTTTGAAATACTGACCCTGTAACCCAGTTGTACATCCTCAACAGGCAATCAGAAATAGAGATCTGGTCCTCAGGAAGGAGTTAGTAACTAGAGCTAGAATTTGGAATTCCTACCCCCAGGGGAGGTAGTTGCCCCCACAAAAGCCATTAAAGTTACCAAGTAAATGAGGGGGGAAAGTCCTGTAGCAGATCAAGCGTATAGAAAATCTACCTTTTAGAGTGGAGGAGAGGGAAGAGGATGGATGAAGATTAAGAAGGATGGTAGAGAGCTAAGTGTCGTATCATAAAGAAGAGGCTGTGTAATGGCAAAGGTAGTATGAGGCAAAGAAGGTGAAGCCTAAGAAAAAGTCATAGTGTCACAGAATAGATAGATAAAATTGAGTCCCAAAGAAGCTAAATGACCAATCCAAGATAACGCATAGTCTTGGCTGACCCAGAATTCAAACCTGGATCTAATGTATTTGTTTTTTTACTACATGTTATGTAACAAATATATGAAACTAAGTCTCATTCAAATAAATTATGACTTTATAAATAAAAGAAGAATCCCAGTTATTCTTATAAAATTTGCTAATAATTTTTAATGATAATTGAATATTTAATGAACAGTGATATGACAACCAGCAATTCTTCACTTTAGGTTACAGGATGTGCATCTGTCACTTACCTTGTCGACCAGTGAAACCAAACGTTATTGGAGAACAGGTAATCAGATGTTAGATTTATTTTTAAATTTAGCCCTCTTTAAAGAAAGCAATTTTTACTTGGCTTTAAGGCCCTGGGCATATTTGGCAATGACGTTTGCTTTACAATCTGAGTGCTTTCAGATTATTATAGCAGGAAAAATATGAGATATATGAAAATAAGAGTTGCTGTATTGAACTTTTCATTTTACAGTTTTTAATTTTATTCAGATAAATTTTTCTCTTGTGTTCAAAAGAAAAGTTAACCTACTTACTAATTTTGGAATGGAGAATTTAAATAAAAAGTAATAATTTTCTTTTAAAATAAATTTTGGTTATGGAATAAGAGCCTTCAATTTCTGTGATTTAGTAAATATCTTAGTATGTCAATTCATATTTACCTTTTCTATGCTCTTGTAATTTGTCAAAGGACAGAATCGAGAAACTTTCTGAAATCTTAATTCTTTAAAAGTACTTATGTTCATTTTTAGGATACATTTGACTTTTGGGGTGTACAAATTACAAAATATTTTTAGTAATACTGTCCTGAATGCATATTACCTTAAGAAGTCCTCATTACTAATTTTTTTTCAGGTCACTAAAAATAGTAAAGTGCTGAGGAGAAAAAAACCCAAACATTTCTTAAGCAGTAGTCAGGACAATGCTTGGTTCATCAGTCCTATCCAGGACATTTTGAATATAACAACAGTACCATAAGGAACCCTGTGCAATGTTCTCGACTATTCTCTACTTGCTATTTGATCCCAAGTAAATAGGAGGTAGAAGCTCTAAGGGTAAAAGGCATCAAACGTAGGAAAAAGCCACTGGAGTCATCTTTTTATTCTCAGCTAAATGAGAAATTATAGAGTGAAAATTTTTTGCTTGAACCATTAGACTTTTTATTACATTTCTAACGTTCAGTTGTATGCTGAAACTAGCTCATATTTCTAGAAATCTTGAAAGCTGGTTGTTAAACATGGCCATCATTAAAAATCAAATTGTATAAATTTTAAAGTGAATAAATTATATTATAAACAAAGGTAATGAGTACTCAAATCTCATTCCTTCCTATTACCTATTTTACTGTTGTCTGTGTTCTTTATATATATTTTATATCTGCATGGTAGCCATGCTCTCAAGTAGGATATTACACGTCTCTTCCCAAACTCACATTTAGTGAGTCACATCAGTAGCTTGAAATCTGTCACAATTGTAGCTTGAAGTTGGCCATGGTAAAGTACACACACCACGGAAAGCTACAAACACTATAAATCAGGACTTTATTTTCCTGGAGAACAGTTGTTAAACATGTACTAACACAGCGCTACTAATTTTATGCCATTTTTATAAGTGCTACTTATAGAAAATAGGGTACAGTTATATGCTGATTAGAATGAATGGGAAAAGCATATTAAAGTTGTGGTCTGTTACAAAGTAAGTAAAAAGCATACGTAAATATAGATAAGGAAGTAAAGATCCCTTCAAAGTCCCATAGCAATATCAATACTATCTTCTACACCATTAAACCCAAGACACACTAACATACTTAAATTTGCAATCTTAAATAAACTTATATTTCATGGTCTTAGTAACTTATCTGTACATTTAAATTAAATACTCTGTTTGATAGATATCCAGTAAAATGGGCGCCCATTATCATTGTATCATTTGTTCAGCAACAATCACCAGAAGGACCGATATGCTGGGACATGTTAGGCGACATGTGAATAAAGGAGAGACGAAATCCAGGTATATTGCTGGTAAGTTGAGCAATCTCATTAACATATGTTGATAAGTAAATACTTAAACAATGGCCCAGTTATTCTTTTCAAACATCAGGTAGATAAAATATAGGGACTTAACCAAATGATTGAGTTAACTACTAATCCATTACTTCAGGCTTCCTTTTCTTTCTGTGAGGCTCCCAACAACATTTAACTGTCTTCAGTTTAACAAATATGTTTAATGTGGGTAGAAAGAGCGATTGATGCCAAAGTGAATATAGGTATCTTAATGAAAGATTATAGATAACTAGAATTATAGATTCTAGTTATTATATATTATAGATATTATAGATATATATTATATCTGTATAACAGATATTTTTAGCTATATTATAGATATTATATTATAGATAACTAGATATATTATAGATAACTAGAATTATCTATATTATAGATAACTATATTATAGATATTATAGATACCTATATTATAGATAACTAGAATTAAGAATTACTGGGATACCTGGGTGGCTCATTTGGTTAAGCGACTGCCTTTGGCTCGGGTCGTGATCTCAGGATCCTGGGATCAAGTCCCGAGTCGGGCTCCTTGCTCAGTGGGGGGGCCTGCTTCTCCCACTGCCTGCCTCTCCCCCTGCTTGTGCGTGCTCTCTCTCTGACAAATAAATAAATAAAATCTTAAAAAAAAAAAAAAAAAAGAATTAAGACCTCATGCCCTAAGGCATCCGTTGTATGTAATGAATTAACTTCTCATATATATCTAGAATGGTATTATGTACCTTTCTTCCAAGAATTGAAAAAATAGTCACTGAAATAATTTTCTATAGACCTTAATTTTCTCGTAGAATCTGGTTTGAGAAAGGCTGATCTTATGAGGTATGTCACATGCCACTTTGGTAGGTGTAGAAGAATATAAAATACAACACTAGGGAATGTTAACTAATTTGGCATTGTAAAAAAGGAAATATGGTTGCCATGTAGTTAACATTCTGATTATAATATTATCAAGAAATCCAAACATAAAGAATCTCTATTATTTTTCCCCACACATGATATATATCTCATTTCTTAAATATTTAAAGTACACACACACACATCAGTATTTCATTTGGGTTTATAGCTAAATGCTTCTAATGTATACTAAATATAGAATATTTTTTTCCCATTACTTTATACGCATTTGAATATGATTTGTGTTTTACAAATGTAGTTATAAGAAAGTGTTCTGAAATCTAGCGTGTTCAGGAAATATAGTGATTCTTAGTCATCCATGATGGCTTATGGAATGAAACAGAGATACTGACTTTATAGCCATTATATCACAGTAAGATGTATTTAGCAGCCAACCTATGTAAACACAGTATAGTGGCTGATGAACAATAAAGGTATTTTAGGATTTTGTTTTACCTTTTTTTTTTAGATTTTATTTCTATATTTGTCAGAGAGGCACATGCACAAGCAGGGGGAGAGGCAGGCAGAGGGAGAAGCAGGCTCCCCATTGAACAAGGAGCCCCGTGTGGGACTTGATCCCAGGACCCTAGGATCATGACCTAAGCCAAAGGCAAATGCTTAACCGACAGAGCCACCCAGGAGTCCCGGATTTTGTTTTGTTTTAGGCTTATTGTTCTTAGGTTTCATAATACAGATGTGTTGATGTTCTAGGCAGATAAGATTTTAACTTAGTAAACTTTAATTTCCCAAGTACTTGATTGAGTTCTACTCTTTCCTAGAGACAGTACTGGATAAATCAGTTTTGGGTTGTTTTTCTTTTAACTTTATTTACCCAATTGATTACATTAACAAAATACTATAAATGAAAGTTATTTCTTTTAATGTGTATTGTTTTAGATATTTAGAATTATTTTGTATTTCCCTGGAAATCTTTTTCTTTTTCATTTTAGCTTCTGCTGCGAAACCACCTAATGAAATTTTGAAAGAGGCAGACACAGATGTACAAGTTTGTCCTAACTATTCTATACCTCAAAAAACAGATTCCTATTTTAATCCAAAAATGAAACTAAATCGGTAAGATAAATTGGAAAAGGGGTGATGGGATGTTTCAAATTATTACAAATGTACCTTCTCTTAATCTTTATGTTCTAATATAGTGAAATTTAAAACTAGGTACAGATTAACAATCATTTGTTTTAGTATTTTCTCAGAATGACTGTTTTCTTTTTTCCTACCAAACTAATTTCTTTCTCAGAGAGTAAAATAGGTGTAATTTTATATAATTAATGAATAGGCTGGTACTTTTGTAGGCAAGTTTTATTTATGAAATCATTGTTCATGGTGAATGCTTATTTATAGAACCCAATTAGATTGATAGGTAAGAAATATATTACTAGGTCTTCTTTTAAAACAGGTTGTACAGTAAATAGGAACCCCAATTCTCACTATTCTTTTTCTTTTTTTTTTTTGAGGGAGAGAAAGTGTGTGTGAGCACGAGGTGGGGGGAGGGGCAGAGGGAGAGGGAGAGAGAATCCTAAGCAGGCTTCACACCCAGCTATGAGCCCCATGTGGGGCTTGATCTCATAACGCTGAGATCATGACCTGAGCCGAAATCAAGAATTGGACACTTGACCGACTGAGCCATCCAGGCTTTCCATCTCACTGTTCTTAAATAAATTCTGCAGTGATGAAGCCATGGTACAGTAAAATTATTTCAGATTACTATACTTTCTTTTAGACAGCTAATATTCTGTACATTGGCTGCTTTGGCTGAGGAACGAAAACCTTTGGAATGTCTAGATGCCTTCGGAGCCACTGGTAAGTAATGCTTTTTTTGGAACCCCACTTTAATTATCAGATTTATGTAGTATCTTTTCTTAGAAAATGTATATGGATATTCTATCTGGCAGAATATTTTTATTTAAAAAATTGATCCAAAGTAAATATTTTTCTTATGAAAAATTTCAAATATATACAAATCCTTTGCTATCTATCATGCACTTCAAAAATTATCAACTTATGCTTGTTCTGGTAGCTGTATCCCATGCCCTTTCCCTCATAACCTCCTTCCACTATCCTCCATCCCCATTATTTTGATACAAATCACTGATAGGTCATTTGATCTGTAAATATTTCAGTTGGATCTCTAAAAGATAAGGATTTTTAAAAAATAAAACCATGATACCATTATCACATCTAAAAAAATTAATAATTCTTTTAATATCATCAAATGTTAAATATGCCCAATTATCTCACAGTTTAAAAAAAAGTCAAGTAAGAATTCAAACAGACTATTTCATTGTTTGATATATCTAAATCTCTTTTTAATCTGTATTCACTTCCATCATTTTGTTTTGTGTGTGATAATTATTTGTTGACATACAGCTTGTTTGCCTTATATAGACTTTTCCAGAGTCTAGATTTTTGGTGATGGTATCTCCATGGTTTGTATAACATGTTCCTCTGTCTCCTGTATTTCTCTAAATTGGTAGTTGGATTTTCAGGTTTGATCAGTTTCAGATAGGATTTTTTTTTTCAAGAATACTTATTCACTGCAATCAGGAAGCGCACTTGATGTTTGGTTGTCTCTCTTTCATGATGCAGTAAACTGTCTAGTCGTTATGCTGTGGGGTGAGGGGGAATTTTAAGGACTGAGAACATTTTTCCCAAAAGAACTTAACAGTAAAAAAAAAAGATAATGGAAAGGGTAGAAAATTTCTAAGAAGCCACCTGTGCATAATCCTAGTCTTTCTTCTTACAGGTTATGAGAATGTATTTTTGGGAAGTTTGTAATGAAAGGATGAAAGCAGGAGTTAGCTATCCTTTTTAAGTTCCTCTTTTTTTTTTTTTTTTTTTTTAAGATTTTATTTATTTATTCGACAGAGACAGCCAGCGAGAGAGGGAACACAAGCAGGAGGAGTGGGAGAGGAAGAAGCAGGCTCATAGCAGAGGAGCCTGATGTGGGGCTCGATCCCATAACGCCGGGATCACGCCCTGAGCCGAAGGCAGACGCTTAACCGCTGTGCCACCCAGACTCCCCTTTTAAGTTCCTCTTTACAGGGAAAGTAGTAGTTAAAAGCAGTTTAATATCTTGCATAATCTGATCCCAACCTACTTTTCCAAATTTAATTTCCAGCATTTTCCCTTACACAACCCTTTTTCCTTATTCTGTTTTCTTTTCTTTTCTTTTTTTTTTTTTTTTTTACATTTTATCTATTTCACCCACCCCACCCCCAACCCACCTGCCTCTGGCAACCATTAATTTGTTCTTTGTATTTAAGAGTCTCCTTTTTTTTTCTTTGTTCATTTTGTTTCTTAAATGCCACATATGAGTGAAACCATGGTATTTGCCTTTCCCTGTCTATTTCACTTGGCATTATACTCTCTAGGTCCATCCATGTTGTTGTAACAGCAAGATCTCATTCTTTTTTATGGCTGAATAATGTTCCATTTTTTATATGTACTATCTTCTTTATTCATCTATCAGTGGATACTTCTGTATCTTAACTATTGTAAATAATGCTGCAGTAAACATAGGGATGCATATATCTTTTTGAATTAGTGTTTTCATTTTCTTTGGGTAAATACCCAGTAGTGGAATTACTGGATCATATAGTAATTCTATTTTTATTTTTTTGAGGAAACTCCATACTGGTTCCCATGGTGGCTGCAGCAATTTATAGTAATTGAGGGCTTCTTTTTCTTTGCATCCTCACCAATACTTGTCTTTTTGATTCTAGCCATTCTCACAGGTGTAAGGGTGATATCTCATTGTTTTGATTTACATTTTACTCATGATTAGTGATATTGAGCATCTTTGCATGTGTCTGTTGGCCATCAGTATATCTTCTTTGGACTCTTGACCATCTTCACCCAATTCTTCCACCGCCCCCCCCCCAACCTCTGGCAACCTACAAATCTGATCTCTGTTTCTATGAGTTTGGTTTTTTTAGATTCCACATACAAGTGAGATCATATAGTATTTGTCTTTCTCTGACTTATTTCACTTAACATGGTGTCCCAGTCATCCATCCATGATGTCACAAGTGGCAGGTTTTTCTTCTTTTTTACGGCTGAATAGTATTTTATTGTATGTGTACATATAATCACATTTTCTTTATCCATCAGTGGACACTTAGGTTGTTTCCATGTCTTGGCTGTTGTAAATAATGCTGCAATGAACTACTCTTTTTTTACCTTTAATCATTAAAGCTAATGTCTGAGCTTTTCAGTCCTTTCTTGTAATGTTCCTTTGTAAATATATATCAGTTCATAGCAGTCAGTTTGCATGCTTCCGCATCTCTAAAATGTGAATATTAGAACTAATCACAGTCTTGTTATGAAAACCTGAAAATATTTGTAAAGACTGTGGCACATAGTAGGTGCTAAATATTTACATTTATGAGGCACATGAGTGGAGAAGATGGTCAGTACTTCTAGTACATAGAGGCTTTTCTAATCCACAGTGGCTGGGCCTGTGGCACTATCTCCCATATTGTAATGAAATGTCCCTCACGGCACTAATCCAGTAGGTATAGAGAGCCTGTGAGGAGAGGCTTTCTTAGTCTGAATTCTTGAACATTTGCTTACATATACAAAGTTGTTCTGTTTAATTCACAATGATGCTGTTGTACAGTGTTTGAAAAATGTTGGTCCACTAGAGTTGTTTTCGTATTTTGGTGCATTAGGTAAACTTCAGGAGGAGTTTCAACTTCCCATCCCCCAAGTAGAGTAACTCCACTCTTACTCATATTTTTCTGTTTCTCTGTAAGATTTTGTTTGAAAAAAGCATTCCATTGTAAGAAACTTTCTAAAAAGAAAACGTATTCCCTAAAATAAAGAACAAACATGTTTATTTTATTTGAATAGGGGGCTATAGAATAATTTTAGGAGAAGTATTAATGAAACTCTGTTAGACATATTTTGTGTGTGTGTGTGGTAACTTTTCTTCAGAGGCTTTGTAGTGAGAAAGTAAAAAAAATTATTTATGAGCATATTAAGATTTTGAAACAATTTGGTTTTGTTTTTATAAAATACTTATTATATACTGTTTTTATTCTTTAATTCCTATAATTTAAAATTCATTTTCCTTCACATTTCTTCTAAGGGATAATGGGATTACAATGGGCAAAACATCTTGGAAGTGCAGTTAAGGTTACAATTAATGACTTGAATGAGAACTCTGTGACACTGATTCAGGAAAACTGCCATTTAAACAAATTGAAAGTGGTGGTGGACAGTAAGGAAAAGGAAGAGAGTGATGATATTCTTGAAGAAGGAGAGGAAAACCTTGGTAATATTAAAGTGACCAAAATGGATGCCAATGTACTGATGCATTTGAGATCCTTTGATTTCATGTAAGTGAAAAAAATTTGCTGTGTCAGTTTGTGTGTGTGTGTGTGTGTCACTTTCTAAACTGGTCTGGATTTTTGGGGGGAGGGTGAGGGCAAAAATTAAGACTGTTGTTGTTTATTTATTTGCTTTAATACAGTTTTTTCCATTGGCCTAAGGAATGCAATAAGAACATTTTCTAGAATTTGAAAATAAAATTCCTGGCATGACAATTTTCCTCTAAGCCTGATTCATTTTTATGTCTGATGTATCATATAATCATTTTATTACTTAACTTAAAAACAGAATTATATATTTAAAATAGATTTGTAAAGTACTTTTGAATCCATGGAATTTTATCATTAGACATAATGACAGTGGTATCATTTTGATTACTAGTATGTCATAATTTTAAATATGTCTGTATTCTTTCCAATTTTAGACACCTAGACCCTTTCGGAACATCAGTGAACTATCTAGATTCTGCATTCAGAAATATAAGAAACCTTGGCATAGTATCAGTGACTTCTACAGATATCAGTTCTTTATATGCCAAGGCACAGCATGTTGCCCGGCGTCACTACGGCTGTAATATTGTCCGAACTGAATATTACAAGGAGCTAGCAGCCAGAATTGTTGTAGCAGCAGTAGCAAGGTACCAGACTGACTACAATGTATCTAGTATGTTTGGAGATGTGATAGAGATAATATTACAAAAAGTGCCAGTTGCATTTTTCAACATATGCATGAAGTCCAAATTCTGTATTCATGTCTGTAGTCTTGATTTGTTTGGTAATCTTATGTTGTTTCTGTTATAATTTGATTTAAAAGTTTTGTGCCTAAAATAGTTTACTCTCCAGTTAAAAGTTCTATTAAAGTAGTTAAAGAAGAGATAAAAAATGAAAGTTAACTTCAAATCAGTTATTTTAACAATGTAGGGTAGATGGGGGATAGCACCATGAAAAGAAAGAGCAAAGGTTGTTTTTAGATTTAGAAAAAATCGGGTTTGGGGGGTGGGTTGTTTTATATTTATTTATTTATTTATTTATTTTTAAGTAGGCTCCATGCCCAGCGTGGAGCCAAACACAGGGCTTGAACTCATGACCCTGAGATTAAGACCAGAGCTGAGATCAAGAATCAGATACCTAGGTGCCCCCAAAAATTTGTTTTTGTTTTTTGGGGTTTTTTAAAGATTTTATTTTTTTATTTTGTGAGGGGTAGGGAGAGAGCTCAAATAGCAGGGGAAGGAGAGGGAGAGAAAAATCTCAAGCAGACTCTGCACCAAGCATGGAGCCCGATATGGAGCTCGATCCCTCAAGCCTGAGATCATGACCTGAGCTGAAGTCAAGAGTTGGAGCTCAACCGACTGAGCCACCCCAGTACCCCAAAACTCTTTTATGTCTCTTTCATCTCCTTTATGTACATAGTTTGAATAAAATGATGGCTTATAGGGGTGCCTGGCTGGCTCAGTTGATGGAACTTACAACTCTTGATCTCAGGGTCGTGAGTTCAATCCCCACATTGGGTGTAGAGATACTAAAACAAAGATAAAAATGAACAAATTTTTTAAATGATGGCTTATAAACTTGGTTCTGCAAAATGATCTTACCTACAAAACAAAAAGTTCTGTTTTTCATCAGGATTTCTAAACAGTTAAAGAAAGGCATTTTTTTTGAGCACCAACTTTATTCAGAATATTCTGCTAAAAGAATAATATAATATTATGTAAATTGACCCTGAGAGTATAGATAATGCATGATCAGCCAGTTCATTCACTAGCCTCAATACTGGGTTCACAGCATTTAGATTGCAATTCGTACCTCAACATAATACAGATTATTAGACTTCATATACCTTTGGCATTATTCCTAATTATCTGAAAACTCTGATATCCAGTGTGTATACATACCAAGGACCTATTGTATATACTTAAAATTGTTTATAATGTAATATCAACAAATTTAAATTAATACATCTGAACTAAGTTTAGTATATATAACTGCAGAGGGTAAACTAAATACATAAATGGTATATCAATTAGAATTTAATCCAAAAGTCTATAAAATTAATAGTGGCAAAAACTTTGCCTGTTCATTTTTCACTGATCATTCAGCACATACTAGCCTGTACGTAGTTAGTCCTCAATGATCATTGTTCGGAAGAAGCTTTTACAGAAAAAAAGTAGGTAAAAAGAAAGAAGCGTGGTGGTGATGACAAGAAATCAAGTGACACTGAGTATCAGAGGATGTAGTCTGACTGAGAGGATACCATAATGGAAAATGTCTAGTTACTGAAGATTCTGCCAAGCATCCTTTATTACCTGTGTTTCAGTTTGTGTAAAAGTTACAGTAATGATCTTTTAAAAACACTGCTACTAAGAAATAAACTTCCCTTATTTTCCCATAACCTGTCCATGGTTTCCTGTCCAGGTTAGTATTGTCAATATAATGCCAAACAAAGAAAAATGATAAGCCCCCAAAATAACTTTAAAAATTTCTTTCCAGAGCTGCAGCCCGATGTAACAAAGGCATTGAGGTACTGTTTGCAGTGGCTCTGGAACATTTTGTGTTGGTTGTCGTGAGAGTTTTGAGGGGGCCTACTTCGGCAGATGAAACAGCCAAGAAGATTCAGTACCTGATCCATTGTCAGTGGTGTGAAGAGAGAATTTTTCAGAAGGATGGTAATATGGTAGAAGGTAAATTCAAGTTTCTCTTGACTGTATATTGTGTTTATGTATAAGCCTCCAATGAATAAGTCTTTATCACATCCCTAATTACACATATTGTTGTCCTTTGATTTTAAAGATTACAGTGCTAACTTTATTTCCTATACTGGATTTCCTTTCATCAACAGACAAGACATTCGTGTGAGTTTATTAAAGTTATTTACTCATGCTCTACAATTCTCTCTAGCTCTGCCCTCTATTGAAACATCTAGAAATAACTTAGTTTCCACTGTCACTAATTTTAGGAACATAAGTCAGATTACTTCTTTGTCTAGGGTGTTTCAAATCACTAATTTTATAAAAATAATTATCATGTTTCTGGCTTAATATAAAAACCATCAGTTATAAAATTACTTCAGTAAACATTTACTGAGCCTCTACTATATGCCAGGCATGGGGATCAAAGAAAAAGATGAGGCTTATGCCCTCATAAAACTGTTTCTATTTTGCTTTTCTGGGGCATAGAAACAGATGCCCATTTTTTTCTGTTCGATTCTTGGCATATTTTAATATGGATTTTTAAGGACTCTTCAGATACTAGAGTTTAACCCTTGTGATATGAGTTGCAAATATTTTTTCTGATTTTGTGACTTCTCGACATTTTTTTAAATCTTTCATATGCAGAAGTTTTTTGTTGTTGCTGTTGTAAAGTTAATTGAATTTCCTTTTATGTATTCTGGATTTTGTCTATAGTTAGAAAGAATTTTTGTGTTTCTTACTCAGGGTAGGTTATGTTTTATTGAATAATTCACCTTTCTCCACTAATGTGAGAATACCATCTCTTTCTTATACTAAAGAATATATTTGAGTTTGTTTCTGGATTTTCTGTTCTGTTCCAGTGGTTCAGTATCTGCTCATATACCTCTGCCACACTATTTTGATCACAGAAGATTTTTAGCGTTTAATATCTGTTATGGCAGTCCCTCTTTGAAGCTTATTTTTGGACTGTTCCTGATATGGGATCTTCCTTTTTTCTTAATAAAAGAGTAAATAAATAGACCAGCTAGTATTTTATTTTGATTTTATTAAATTAAGGGGGATAGATACTGTTGCGGTTTTCAGATTTCCTAATAACCTAGTATGCTTTTCATTTGTGCAATACTTTTGCCACAGTGTTAATTGCTAGTGAGAATGGAAGGCATGCTGTCATGTTCCTTTAGTTTTCTCTGGTGCTTTCTGATGCAGGCATGGATCTGAGATACCTATCGTTTTTCATGTTAAGAAAGTATCCTTCCTTTCCAGTTTTACTGTATTTTAGGAAGATGTTGAATTTGTCATGTATTTCGGCACCTGTGGAGATGATTATGTGATATTTCTTCTTAGGTCTATTGATTTGATTAATTGTAATAAAATTTCCCAGTATTAAACCATTCTGCCTTTCTAGAATAAACTATGCAGTCAGGAAGTATTTTCTTAGGATGGATTCTATTTGCTAATTTAAAAAAATTTTTTTTTAATATTCGTAAATGAGATGGTGTATAGTTTTCCTTTTTAGCATAATTTTGATTGGGCTTTGGAATCTGTTTAAACTTCAAAAGAATTTGGAACTTTGCCTTTTTTTTTTTTCAGTGGTTGGGAACAGGCTAGCTTTAGCTTTTCTGAATTATTTACATAGAGTTGAGCCAAGTGTATCTAATGTTCTTTTTAATTTTCTTGGTTTCTGTGGTTATATTCTCTTTTGTTAATTTTTAATACTTGTCCTTTGTGCCTTTTCTCTTGACTACCTTAGATACTGGTTTATTTGTCCTGTTGTTGTTCATTTATTATCTTTCTTAATGTTTTACTTAATGTATTCCAAAATTTGAATTGTTTTGGTTTTAAGTAATATAGTTTGGCTTCTTGGCATCATAAATGAGGTAATCAGCCACCCATTTTCCATTTTCCCTTCCTAATTTGTGTTCATTATACCATTTATATGTTATTAGAATATGTAACATTTATATTCTATTTTGCCAATAAAATCTATAAACATATTTAGTACTCATTATCACTCATTTTGCCATAATTTCTCTTAATCATCTCTTAATTTGCTAAATCTGACTTTCTGAGTTTAGTCAAGAATGTTCATGGGCAAAAACTCCTTGATTTCTTGCATATTTAAAGCTCATTACCCATAACCTTTATACTTAAAGAGTTTAGAGTTTCTTTAAGTGCCTTGTAAAAGTTTTTATATTGAATATATACTGAATATTATTGTAACTTTTCCTTCTTTTATGTGACATGATTATTTTGCCTGGCTGTCCAAAGGAATACTTATTTTTGAAGTCCAGTAACTTTACTAAGGTGTATCTTTTTAGGATAAGTTTTCCTAAATCACGGTGTACCCCTTCAGAGTTTCAAATCTTCTTTTAAGTGAGTTTTCTTAAATATTTATTCAATTCTAATATTTGTTTCGCCTTTGTATTATTATGTCTATGCTAGATCTCCTCAGCCTGTCTTTAACTACCATTTTATCTCTAGAAATGTTCAGACAGATTTGTTTTATCTTCTTCATGTATGGCCCTTTAACCATTATGAAATACCCATCTTTATCTCTGTGTTATTTGTCTGAAAGCTTATATTATCTGATGTTAATATAAATACCACCTTGTAGTTACTATTGACGAAATATATTTTTCTCATCCTTTTCCTTTCAATCCATAAGTGTCTTCTTGGATCTTACTTTTTTTATCCAGTTCATCCTTTCTGCCTTTAGATGAGAGTTTTAGACAGTTCCTACTAAATGTCATTATTGAAATGGTTGACTTTATGTCAGGTTTTTTGCTGTTTGTTTTTATGTCTTTTATGTCTTTTTGTTGTTCTGTTTCACCTTTGTTGACTTTTTTAATGTTAGACATATTTTTAGTGTGTCATTTTAATTCCTCTGCTGATTTTTTTGCTATGTATTTTTCAGTTATTTTCTTAATAGTTTCTCCAGGTATTATAGTATACACCTTTAACTTGTCCAGAGCTACCTCAGGTTAATATTGTCTGAAGACTGGCAAAAGCTAGCAACTTTGCTCTAATGTAATTCTCTTTTCCTCTCCCCTTGTAGGCTATTTTTGTCTTATATTAATTAAGACCCAATCTATAGTGACCCAATCAAACAATATAGTATTATATATTTCTTCTAATATACTATATATTAAATATAGTAATGTATTTATTCTTATGATTTTCAAAGAAATTAAGACAGGAAAAGAGAGAATACACACACACACACCTTTTATAGTTTCTCACATAATTACCTTTCCAGTGCTCTTTAGTGCTAACTTTGGATTCAAGTTACTCTATTTCATTTCCTTTCAATCTGAAGAACCTCCTTTACTGTTTCTGCAACAGACTCTCCCAGTTTTTATTTATCTGGTGATGTCTTTATTTCACCTTCCCTTCTTAAAGGATAGTTTTGCTGAATGTAGAATTACTGGTTGACAGGAGCTTTTTTCTTTCAGCACTTTGAACAAAGCATTCCAGTGCCTTTTGGCCTCCATTATTTCTGATGAGAAGTCAGTCAGTCCTTGTATTTTTGTTCCCTTGTACTTGATAAATTATTTTTCTATTTCTGCTTTCAAGATATTCTCTGTGGCTTTCAGGAGTTTAGTTACAGTATGTCTGAGTGGATCTCTTTTATGTTTATCCTAATTGGAATTCATTGAGCTTTCCGAGTCTGTAAATAAGTATTTTCCATCAGACGTAGGGCACTGTCTTGCTTCTCCAACCTAAACTTCACATCTTCATCACCTCAAACTGGAGGCGGATGTAGTCTGTAATCTACTAATCGTGAATTAGAGTAATATAATCAGCTGTTTCAAGTACAGTTTCCTAAACAACCCTGTCACTGTTGCCCTAGAGCTACTCCACTTGCATTCATCTTTGCCTTATAGTTTCAAATACCCCCCTAAGGGTCTTTCTGCCTCTAATAGTTATTCTCTCCAGTGTGCTTTTCTTCCAGTAGTATGATCTCTCAGCTTTTAGGCTTTCAGAAAGTACTGAACAATTTGGGATGTGTGCTGGCTCATCTTCTTATTTCCTGCTCTATCTAGGAATTATTCATAAAAATATCTTTTCTGGGGTGCCTGGGTGGCTCAGTCGGTTAAGCATCTGCCTTCAGCTCAGGTCATGATCCCAGGATCCTGGGATCGAGCCCCACATCAGGCTCCATGCTCAGTGGGGGGGGGGGGTTGGCGCGGTTGGAGGTGTCTGCTTCTTCCTCTCCCTGCCACTCTACCTGCTTGTGCTCGTGCTTCCTATCTTTTTCTCTCTCTCAAATAAATAAATAAATAAAAGTCTTTTTTAAAAAATATCTTTTGTGTCATATCTAGAGATTTGGAATAAGAAGAGAAGTTGGGAAAAAGAGAGAGAAGTTGGGTTTCAATGCTCAGCCTACCATACTAATCTTGTTTTTAATACAACAAAATCAGAAGAGGGGCGCCTGGGTGGCTCAGTCGTTAAGCGTCTGCCTTCGGCTCAGGGCATGATCCCAGAGTTCTGGGATCGAGCCCCACATCGGGCTCCTCTGCTGGGAACCTGCTTCTTCCTCTCCTACTCCACCTGCTTGTGTTCCCTCTCTCGCTGGCTGTCTCTCTGTCAAATAAATAAATAAAATCTTTTAAAAAAAAAATCGAGTTAAAGAATCCACTCTGGCTTTTTAAGATACAGGTTTTTGGGGACCTGGCTGGATTAGTTGGTGGAGCTTGCGACTCTTGATCTCAGGGTTTTAAGTTCAAGCTCCACGTTGGGTGTAGAGATTACTTAAAAATAAAAGGGGTGCCTGGGTGGCTCAGTCGGTTGACCATCTGACTCTTGGTTTTGGCTCAGGTCATGATCTCAGGGTTTTAAGATCGAGTCTCACAGCAGGCTTAGGATTCCCTCTCCCACTTGTGCACGTGGATGCACGCACTCTCTCCATCTCTCTCTCTCTCTCTCCAAAATAAATAAATCTTTAAAAAAATAATGAAATATTTAAAAATAAATGAATAAAATAAAATGCAGGTTTTCAGAAATATCTTTGATGAAACTTTGGAAAGTTTTGGTTCTCCTGGATAACTAAGAAAATGGTTTGGTGGCCTATGGTTTCTTTTTTCAATTTTTCCTAATTCAGGTTTCCTTCATGTAAAAAATAATAGACATCTTTAGTGTTTAAAAGATAGCAGTCATGTGGATTTCACCTCAATTAAAAAAAAAAGAAGAATCTCAGTGTTTCTTTTTACCTCATACCCAGTATTACTGATGGTATTCTTGCCCTAGAAATGATGAATCAGTTCTTCTATTGAATTTTTTATTTCATCTCTCACTGTATTGTTTTACATTATCAACAAGTAGCTAAAGTCAAATACACTCTGCTCAAATTTGATCTTGAATCCATAAAAATATAACTCCTTTCCTTCTCTGACAGAAGTCTTTTTAAAAGGATTTTTTTTTTTTTAAGATTTTTATTTATTTACTTGAGAGAGAGGAAGAAGCAGGCTGCCTGCTGAGCAGGGAGACCCCGAGGCAAGCCCTTGGTCCTAGGGCCCCAGGATCATGACCGAAGCTGAAGGCAGAAATTGGCTGAGCCACCCAGGCACCCCAAGGATTTTTGACTTAATAAATTGCTGTAAAGAAATGATTTATTTTCTGCATTTTGCTTGCAATCATACAGGACTTAAAGAGTGTAAATGAGTATGTCTTTCAAAGAAGTCACCTCACTTAGAATTTTCTATAATTTTATCAACTTGTAATACATTGTTTAAAAAGTCAACTAGGAAGTTCCATAGTCTTTTTTCTTTTTTTTTTTAAGATTTTATTTACTTAGAGCACAGAGGGAGGGGGGAAGCAGACTCCCTGCCGAGCAAGGAGCCTGAGGTGGGGCTCGATCCCAGGACCCTGGGATCATGACCTGAGCCGAAGGCAGATGCTTAACTGACTGAGCCACTAAGCGCCTCGGTTCCATAGTCTTAATGAAATAAGGATCCCTGAAGTTGCCAGCTAAAATGTCACAACTATTTCTTCTAATATTTACATCCCTGTTTCTGAATGGCATGCTTAAACTACCTATAACTTTCTTCCATTGAAGAAGAGTATTCAGCTTCTTAAACCATCCCAGTTACATGCATGTGCTTCCCCTCTCCAGTGTTAGCTAAATCAATATTCAGTGTTTATATTTTTATAAAATTATTATTCACAAGTTGTATTAGTTATCTATTGCTGTGTAACAAATTACTCCGGCATTTAGTGACTTAAAACAACAGTATTTATCATCTCATAGTTTTTCTGAATTACGAATCTGGTCATGGCTTAGCTGAGTCCACTAGCTCAGGGTCCCTCACAAGGCTGCAGTTAAGGTGTTTGCTAGGGCTGCGATCAAAGCCTGACTGGGGAAGGATCTCCTTACAAGGCTATTCACATGGCTGTTGCCTAGATTGAGATCCTTGTAGGTTGTTAGACTGAAGACTTCAGAACCTTGCTGGCTTCTCAGAGGCTTCCTCAGTTCCTCATCATACATTCCTCTTCATCCAGCAGCTCACAACATGGCAGCTTGCTTCATCAGAATGACCCAGCAAGAACCAGAGAGAAGGAGAGCAAAAGAAAGCAGACAGAAGTCATGGTCTTTCATAACCTATTCTCATACTATCCATCATTTTTGTCATATTTTAGTAATTAGAAATGAACTCTAGATCCAGTGATCTCACACTTGAGAAGGGGAAGAAGGGACTAAGAAGGGACACAAGGGTACACATACTGGGAGACAGAGGCCATTTGCTGCTATCTTAGAAGGCTGCTTCAGTACAGATAAACCAGTTAATATGCTGTAATGTTTCTTTTTGTATGTAACTCTTTGATAACTCTGGAATCAATAATTACTGTTTTTGTTTCCTTTTTATATATGTTCACTTTTCATAATCCATTCCTAAACTCTTTGCTACAGTTTTGGTGCTCCTTTCTATATGGGTAAGTGCATCAACTAATCTGGGTTTCAGTTTCACTTCCCTGGAGACAGTGCTCCTGCTTTCCTTCGGGTGGTTTATTTTTAAGTCCACCGAAGGCCTTTAACTGGCATCCTGGAAATGTGCTTCGGCTTTCTCCTCCTGATTAATCTCCAATATCTGGACCTTATGTATTTTTCCATCATCTTTGTCTGTTTTCTTGTTTTGAATGAGCACTTTTCCCTGTAGCTTCCTGAGAAGGATTGTGTGGCCAAGTACAGAATTGTAGGTTGTAAATCATTTTTCTTCAGAATGCTTAAGGTATTATTATTTCATTGTCTTCTAGCCTCCAATATTAATATTGAGAAGTCTGCTATTCTCTCTCTCTCTTTTTTTTAAGATTTTATTTATTTATTTGAGAGAGAGTGCACATGAGCAGAGGGAGGAGCAGAGTGGGGAGAGAACCTCAAGCAGACTCAGTGCTGAGCGTGGAGCCCGATGCGGGGCTCCATCTCATGACCCCAAGATCATGACCTGAGCTGAAACCAAGAGTCTGACTGACACTCAGCTGACTGAGCCACCCAGGCATCCCTTTGCTCTTCTTCTTAAATCTAATCCTTTGGTTTTTTTTTTCCTATGAATGGTCTTAACATATCCTTTGTTTGCCAGTATTCTAAAATTTTGTGATAATATGTGTATTAATCTTTTTTAGTTCATTGTCCCTGGGTAATCTATGAGACCTTTAAGAAACTTGAGTTCTTCAGTTCTGGGAAATTTTTTTTTCTTAATTCCAGCATAGTTAACATATAGTGCTATATTGGTTTCAGGTGTACAATATAGTGACCCAACAGTTCATACATTCCTCTGTGCTCACTTAGACAAATGCACTCCTAATCCCCTTCACTTATTTCACACAACTCCCGTCCCACTTTCCCTCTGGTAACCATCTGTTTGTTCTCTATAGTTAAGAGTCTGTTTTTTGGTCTGTCTCTTTTTTTTTTCTTCCTTTGTTCATTTGTTTCTTAAATTCCACATATGAGTGAAATCATACGATATTTGTCTTTCTCTGACTGGCTTATTTTGTTCAGAATTATACTCTCTAAATCCATACAGGTTGCAAATAGATTTCATTCTTTCTTATGGCTGAATAATATTCTTGCATGTGTGTGTTTATGTGTATACCACATCTTCTTTATCCATTCATCTCTCAGTGGACACGGGCTGTTTCCATAGTTTGGCTATTATAAATAATGCTGCAGTAAACGTAAGGGTACATATATCCCTTCAAATTAGTGATTTGATATTCTTTGGGTAAATGCCCAGTAGTGCAATTACTGGATTGCAAGGTGATCATAGGGTAGTTTTTTAAAAATTTTTTGAGGAGGGGTGCCTGGGTGGCTCAGTCATTAAGCATCTGCCTTCAGCTCAGGGTGTGATCCCAGAGTTCTGGGATCGAGCCCCACATCAGGCTCTATGGTCCTCTGGGAGCCTGCTTCTTCCTCTCCCACTCCCCCCTGCTTGTGTTCCCTCTCTCGCTGGCTGTCTCTCTCTCTCTTTCTGTCAAATAAATAAATATTTTAAAAAAAAATTTTTTTTTGAGGAATCTCCATACTGTTTTCCACAGTGGCTGTAGCAGTTTGCATTCCCACCAACAGTGCACAGGGTTCCTTTTTTTCCACATCCTCGCCCCCACTTGTTGTTTCTTGAGTTTTTTATGTTAGCCATTCTAACAGGTGTTAGGTGTTATCTCATTGTGGTTTTGATTTGCATTTCCCTGAGTGACATTGAGCATCTTTTCACGTGTATATTGGCCATCTGTATGTCTTCTTTGGAGAAATGTCTGTTCAAGTCTTCCACTAATTTTGGGGGGGTTACTTGGGGGTTTTGGTATTGAGTTATATAAGTTCTTTCTATATTTTGGTTACTAACCCTTTATTGGATTTATCATTTGCAAATATCTTCCCCCACTCAGTAGACTTTTTGTTTTGTTGGTTGTTTCCTTTGCTGTGCTCAAGCTTATTATTTTCACATAGTCCCAGGAGTTTATTTTTGCTTTTGTTTCCACTGCCTGAGGAGACAGACATATCTGGAAGGATGTTGTTATGACCAATTTCAGAGAAATTACTGCTTGTGCTCTCTTCTAGGATTTTTATGGTTTCCTGTCTCACATTTAAGTCCTTAATCAATTTTAAGTTTATTTTTTTGTGTGTGATGTAAGAAGGTGGTCCAGTTTCATTCTTTCCCATGTAACTATCCAGTTTTCCAACACCATTTGTTGAAGAGACTGTCTTTTTCCCATTACATATTCTTGCCTCCGTTGTCAAAGATTAATTGACCATATCATTGTGGGTTTACTTCTGGGCTGTCTGTTTTCTGTTCCATTGATCTGTGTGTCTGTTTTTGTGTCAATACAATACTGTTTTTATTACTACAGTTTTGTCATATAACTTGAAATCTGGAAATATGATAACTCTAGTTTTGATTTTCTTTTTCAAGATTGCTTTGGCAACTCAGGGTCTTTTGTGCTTTCATACAAATTTAGGATTGTTGTTCTAGTTCTGTAAAAAAATGTTGTTGTATCTTGATAGGGATTGCATTTAATCTGTAGATTGCTTTAGATAGTATGGACATTTTAACAATATTTGTTCTTCTAGTCCATGAGCATGGAATGTCTTCCCATTTCTTTATGTCATCTTCAGTTTCTTTCATCAGTGTTTTATATTTTTCAGAGTACAGGCTCTTCACTTCTTTGGTTAAGTTTATTCCTAGGTGTTTTATTACTTTTAGTGCAATTGTAAACAGGATTGTTTCCTTCCTCTCTCCCTCCCTTCTTTCCTTCCTTCCTTCCTTCCTTCCTTCCTTCCTTCCTTCTTTTTTTGAGAGAGAGAACAGGGGAGGGACAGAGGGGGAGAGAGAGAGAGAATCTTAAGTAGGCTCCACACCCAGTGCAGAGCCTGAGGTGGGGCTCAATTTCATGATCCTGAGATCATGACCTAAGCCAAAATCAAGAGTCAGATGCTTAACCCACTGAGCCACCCAAGTGCCCCAGTGGGATCATTTTCTTAATTTCACTTTTTGCTACGTTATTATTAGTGTGTAGAAGTGCAACAGATTTCTGTACATTGATTTTGTTTCCTGCAAACTTACTGAATTTGTTTATCAGTTCTATCAGTTTTTGGTGGAATTTTTAGGGTTTTCTATGTATAGTATCATGTCATCTGCAAATAATGAAAGTTTGACTTCCTCCTTACCAATTTCAGTGCCTTTTATTTCTTTTTGTTGTCTGATTGCTGTGGCTAGGACTTCCAGTACTCTGTTGAATGAAGGTGGCAAGAGCTGATATCCTTGTCTTGTTCTTGACTTAGGGGAAAAGCTGTCAGTTTTTCCCCACTGGGTATGGTGTTAGCTGTGGGTTTTTCATATAAAGCCTTTATTATGTTGAGGTATGTTCCCTCTAAACGTACTGGTTTTTATCATGAATGGATGCTATACTTTGTCAGTTGCTTTTTCTGCATCTATTGAAGTAATCATATAGTTTTTATCCTTTCTTTTGTTGATGTGATATCATATTGATTGGTTTGTAAATATTGAATCACCCTTGCAATACTGGGAATAAATCCCACTTGATCATGATGAATGATGTTTCGAATGTATTGTTGGATTTGGATTCGGTTTCCTAATATTTTGTTTGTATGATCTGTCCATTGATGTAAGTGGGATATTGAAGTCTCCTAAGTTACTGTATTACTATCAGTTAGTTCCTTTATGTTTGTTATTAACTGTTTTATATATTTCGGCGCTCCCATGTTGGGTGCATAAATATTTACAATTGTTATATCTTGTTTTTGGATTGTCCCCTTTATTATTATGTAGTATTCTTGTCTCTCTTTACAGTCTTTGTTTTAAAGTCCATTTTGTTCAGTACAGGTATTGCTATGCCATCTTTCTTTTGACATCCATTTACATGTTAAATGTTTCTCCATCCCCTCACTTTCAGTCGGCATGTATCTTTAGGTCTGAAATGAGTCTCTTGTATGTGGCATATAGATGGATCTTGTTTTTTTATCTATTCCATCACCCTGTTTCTTTGGATTGGAGAATTCAGTCCATTTACATTGAAAGTAATTATTGATTATGTATTTATTGCTTTTGGTACTTCTTTTGTGGTTGTTTTATACTTCTCTGGTACTTCTCTTGCTCTTTTTCATAGTTTGTTGTCTTTCTTTAGTCATGTATTTGGATTCCTTTCTCTTTATTCTTTGCATATCTATTAGTGGTTTTTGATTTGTGGTTACCATTAGATTTGTATATAACATCTTCAGCATATAGCAGTCTGTATTAAGTTGATGGTCATTTAAGTTTGAGCCCACTCGTTACTCCTCTCCCTCCACTATTGTAGGTATATAGTGTCATGTTTTATATTCTTTTATTTTGTGAATCCCTTGACTGATTTTTACAGATACTTATTTTTACTGCTTTGTTTCCTACGTCTCTTATTCTTACTTACAGTCCTTTCTTCCCCAAAAGTCCCCTTTAACATTTCGTGTAGGGCTGGGTCAGTGATCATGAACTCCTTCAGCTTTTGTCTGTCTGAGAAAATCTGTCCTTCTATTCTGAATGATAGCCATACTGAATAGAGTATTCATGGCTGCAGATTTTTTCCTTTAAGTACTTTGAATATGTCATGCAACTCTCTTCTCGCCTGCAGAGTTTCTGCTGAAAAAGCCACTGATAACTTTATGGGGTTTCCTTTGTATGTAACTTTCTCTTTGCTCTTACTGCTTTTAAATTTTTCTCTGTCACTACTATGTGTATTCGTGTGGACTTCTTTGGGTTGATTTTCTTCGGGGAATTTCTGTGCCTCCTGGATCTGGATATCTGATACCTTTTCCAGATTAGGGGAATTTTTATCTATGATTTCTCAAATTTCCTGCCACCTTTTCTCTCTTTCTTCTGGGATCTCTATAGTGTGAATGTTATTACGCTTGATGGAGTTGCTGAGTTCCCTAAGTTTATTCTCATTTGCATAATTATTTTTTTCTCACCAGTTGAGCTTGATTACTTTCCATTACTCTATTTTTCAAGTCACTAATTCCCTCCTTTGTTTAGCCATCCAGTGTATTTTTTATTTCACTTATTGTGTCCTTCATCTCTGATTGGTTCTTTTTTCTCTTTGTTAAGGGTCTCATTGATGTCTTCACTCTTTTTCTCAATACCAGTGAATATCTTTATGATCATTATTTTTCATTCTCTGTCAAGCATATTACTTATATCTGTTTTGTGCAGATGTCTTGCTTTGGTTTTGTCCTGTTCTTTTATTTGGGACATACTCCTCTGTCTTCTCATTTTTTCTAACACTGTTTTGTGTGTTAGGAAAGTCAGCTACATCTCCTGCTCTTGAAAGTAATGGCCTTATGAAGAAGAGATCCTGTAGAGCCCTGAAATGTAATGTCCCCTGTTCACCAGAACCTGCCACTTCAGGGGTGTCTCCTCTGTATGTTATGCACCCTGCTGTTGTGTCCTGGCCGCTTTTTCCTCCAGTCCAGTTGTCTGCAGAAGCTCTCTTTGTCTGTTATGGGCAGTGTTTCATCCCCAGCCACGGTGGGGTGTGAGGTTTTAACAAGATGTGAGGCAGTCTGCTTGCAGAATGAGACCTGCAGGGACTGGGGACTCTGTGGGCAGGACACACTTTTTTTTTTTTTTTAGGATTGTGTTTCAATAAAACTTTATTTATGGACACTGAAATTTAAATTCTATGTAATTTCCATATGGTACAAAATAGAATTCTTTTGTTCTTGTTTTCCAACCATTTAAACACACAATTTTAACAAAGTACACCAGGCTTCCAAAGGGCTGGTGGCAGCCACTGCCACTGAGACTGAGGCCCCGCAAAACACACAAGTCAGGAGATCAGGTGTTGGCAAGGTTTGTGTGGGTCTTCCGGGGGAGGGTACCTGCAGCACTGGGACTGAGGCAGGCTCAGCTGGAGGGGGTGGGGTATGGTGTAAGCAAGTTAGGTAGTGAATGTCTCTGGTTTCCACGGCCAAGTGTTATGCAGTGGGGGGGGGGGGCAGGGCAGAGAGATGGTGCCTGTCATCTCTTTTGTTCCTAGAGAAGTCCCTCTGCAATCCCTGCCCCTCTAGGACATGATCTGAAATGAGTAAAGTACTCTCCCTCCCCTTCGTCCCAGGCATTTTTCAAATTGCTGCTTCTCTGTGGAATCTCTGTGGGCTCTTTGTCATGCTGTCTCTTTAAGGGCAGGGTCGTAGCTTCCTGTTGCCCTCCAGGCTCTCCCAGAACGGAGCCTACTGATTTTTAAAATGCCAGACTTTCAGTCCCACTGGTTGTAAGAGCTCAGGAAATTCAGCCCCATCTCCCTTTCAAAGACAAACGTTATGGGTATCTGTCTTCCCTGTGTGGGCTCCCAGGTATGATACTCTGTTTCTCTCCCGTTTCCACTCCAGTGGCTTGCTCCCCATGGCAGATGCTGTTTTGCTTTCCACTGCATCTCTGTGCTTCCTACCCTCTTCAGTGTGGCCTCTTCTCTGCCTTTAGTTGAGGAGTTTGTTCTGCCAGTCCTCACGTTGTTTTCTGGGTTATTTATGATGATGTGAGTGTTATCTAATTGTATCCATGGGACGAGGTGAACTTAGGGTCCTCTTATTCCACCACCTTCCCAGCCCTGGGAAATTTTTTCTCTTAACTCTTCTTTCTTTTCTGTCAGACGTGAGGTGGAGCTTACAATTTTTTACCAGCTTTATTCAGATATAATTGACAAAAACTGTGTAACTTTAAGGTGTACAATGTGTATCACTGATTTCATGTACATGTATAATGAACTACCACGATAAGATTAGTTAACAGTTTCATCACGTCAGTTACCTTTGTGTGTGTGTGTGATGAAAACACTTAAGATTTATACTCTCTTAGTAAATTTCAATGATACAATCTAGCGTTAATTTTAGTCACCACGCTGTACATTATTAGATCCCCATATCATCTTATAACTGAAAGTTTATAGCCTTTTACCAGCATCTCATCATTTTCCCCACCCCTAGGTCTTAGCAAATACCAATCTGCTCTGTTTCTATGAGTTCAGCTTTTTTAGATTTGACGTGTAAGTGAGATCATAAAGTATTTCTTTCTCTGATTTATTTCACTTAATATAATGCCCTTAAGATTAATTCATGTTGTCACAGATTGCAGGGTTTCCCTCTTTTTCACAGTTGAATGATATTCTATTATATATGTACCACATTTTTTTTAAATTTTTCTTTTTTGAGTATAGTTGACATATAGTTATGTTAGTTTTAGGTGTACAGCTTAGTGATTTTGACAGATTTATACATTATGCCGCAAGTATAGCTACCATCTGTCCTATTACGTCACTATTACAGTATCATTGATTGTATTCTTATGCTGTGCCTTTTATTTCCATGACTTATCCAGTCCATAGCTGGAGGCCTATATCTCCCTCTCCCCTTCACCTATCTCCCCTTCCTTCTGGCAAACATCAGTTTTTCTCTATAGGTCTGACTCTGCTTTTTGCTTGTTTATTCATTTGTGGGGTTGTTTAAATTTTTTTTTAGATTCTACATGAGTGGGATCATATGGTATTTGTCTTTCTCAGTCTGACTTATTTCACTTAGCATAATGCCTTCTAGGTCCATCCTTGTTGTCTTAAATGGTACAATCTCATCCTTTTTAATGAATGCATAATGTTCCATCGTGTGGGTATATATAAATACCACATTTTCCTTATCTATTGATATCCCTCTATTGATGGACACTTAGGTTGCTTCCGTATCTTGGCTGTTGTAAGTAATGCTGCAGTAAGTATAAGGGTGCATGTATCTTTTCGAATTAGTGTTTTTATATTCTTTGGGCAAATACCCACTAGTGGAATTCCAAGAAAGTGAATGATAACCCAAGAATGGCCTGAGGGAAGTTAGTGGGAGAGCGTGATTTAAAATAACTCTTCTGGGGGGCGCCTGGGTGGTGCAGTCGTTAAGCGTCTGCCTTCGGCTCAGGGCGTGATCCTGGCGTTCTGGGATCAAGCCCCACATCAGGCTCCTCCGCTATGAGCCTGCTTCTTCCTCTCCCACTCCCCCTGCTTGTGTTCCCTCTCTCGCTGGCTGTCTCTATCTCTGTCGAATAAATAAATAAAATCTTAAAAATAAAATAAAATAACTCTTCTGGGGCTTAAATGAACTGAACAGTCCATAGTAGAATATAGCCCCAATTTGGACAGTCTTTTCATTTCTTGGGCGTTTGGCTCTATAGATTTACCTGATTGTTATTTTCCAACTCTCCTTTTTAAATTTCTGTCATATTTTCTGTTTTTAAGTTACTTCATATTTTCTCATTGTTTCTTTTTTAATAGTGTTCTATTCTTGTTTCAGAGATTTAAAATCTAATCTTAGCTCTCCAAGAATAGTGGTTATAATTGGGTATATTTTTATTTAAGGGAGGATAGCTTTTTTTAGTTCTGTTTTGTATGTTGTTTCTGTTATTTTGTTGTTTTAGTTCTTCTGTTTCCTAACAATTTCTGTTTCTTGTCCTCTGTCATGGTAGATCTCAAATGTCTAATGGTCTTTGATTGTCCACACTGAGTTTTTTGGAAGCCCTGGAGTCAGGACTTAAAAGACTGGTAGATTTTACTGTAATGAGAAGGCACCAGTCTGTCTTTTCACTAGGAGATCCCCAGATGAAAATGAATGTGTTAGGTCTTTTCTCTTGGATTGGTAAGTTTTTCTAGAGAAATCTTTGAATCTTCCAATAGCTTTCTAGGAGCCGTGTTGGGGAAGGAGATTTAGAAGTTCTTACCATTTATGATGTCTTTTACTTAATCCCTTTCTTTTCATAAATCTTATTCTCAACTGTGACTGCTGCCTCTGGTTCCAGGTCCTCCATGGTTCAGCCTCACCCAAGATTAACTTCATTTTTTGGAATGAGGAAGCATAGAAGTCTGATTGTGGGTATTAAAGAAGAAAATCTAGGGGTCTTCAACCCCTTAAAATTTTTAGCCAGACCTCTTTTTTGCACTACTGCCCTATACCCATCTTTCAAAATGATCAGTACCTTCCATTCTCAGGTCTTTCTGGGGTCCCACAACACTAGTGGGCTTGCTGTTTTATTGGTAGCCTGTCTGCCCATTTCAGGCTTAGCTTTACCATTGTCTGGACTGCTAAATCAGTTATCCCCTTGTGTACCTTATTTCCACTTCTAAAATTTTATTGACATCTCTTATCATCTTCTGTTACCTCCTCTCCCATTTTATCTATCCTTGGGTTTGACTTTTATTCTTTGTTCTCATTTTAATAATGCTTTAAGAGATAGCAGAAATACAGTACATGTTCATTCCATTGCATTTAAATAGAGGTCTCCAAATATTTTTTAATTCCTCCTCTGGAATTGTCTTCATAGCCTATATACCAAGGACATGGACATACTAGTTTTGTTTACCCCTTCATTTTTTGCTACTATTAACTTGAAATGATAGTCCTGACCTGCCAAAGAGGGAATTTGCTATTGCTGGCCTAGCACTGAGAAATCCTAGGCAAGGGGCTTGGGAAAAGACATACGTTGATATGATGGGAGCATTCTGTAAATGCATCAGGAAACATACTAATAAAAATTCATGTGTGTGCTGCCTGTGGTAAGTGGGTATAACTGACAGAACTAAAAGTATTAATTGCCCTAATTTGGGTAATACTGACTATAGTATTATAATTTACTTATAATTTACTTATTGAATGGTTCCAGGAAGACTTCTTGAATATATTCACATGTTTGAGGAACATAATGCTGAAAACTAGATCTAGTAAAAACAGTGAGGGAAGAAGCCTTCAAGTAAATCTAAAATAAAATCACCTGTCCATGCATTATCCCATTTAATTACATTGAATAACAGTGATGTCTGATAGCAATATACTATATACCTATGTCTCTGCCATCATAATTCTGAGTTCTGGATATATCTAGGACTGATTGATTAGATCAGGCCATTTCAAGAAGGTGAATAATAACCCAAGAATGGCCTGAAGGAGGTTAGTGGGAGAGTGTGATTTAAAATAACTATTCTAGGGCTTAGTGAACTGAACAGTCCATTGTAGAATATTGCCCCATTTTGGAAACTAAGAATAATGCTAGTACTTCCCCAGTTTCCTTGGGATTATATCAGGCCTCTCATTGTTCTTTTAAACTGAATTAAGAATCTTCTAGCCTATATTTTGGGGGCTGAATACGAATCAAGCCTAGGGAGTAATTTGTTTTCTTCCCCATTGCAGAAGTAACTAATGAGAAATGTCTTTAGATGGGATGTGCTATTTGTTAAAACTCATCAACCTTTTCACATAACATGTATACATTTTATTGCATGTTAATTATACCCCCATCAGTTGATTTTAAATGGGTATCTTGTGGACTTCTAAAGATTTTCTCCTAAATTATTTCATGCAGCGTAGTGACTAAAAGCTAGTAAAAGTTATGCCTCTAATAAGCCATTTGACATGGATTTCTGTGGCCTCTCTTAAGCTTTAATTCTCTGATGTGGATAATTGAGATATAACAGTATCTGCTTCAGAGAGTTGTAAGGATTAAATTTTTAAAATGCATATAAAGTACTTAGCATAATACCTGGCACATAGTAGATCCTCATTATGTAGTGGCTGCAAATTATTACAAATATAACAGTTACTATTTACATTGTCATTTCTCCTTTGATTTCTCTTTTTATAATATTTTCACAGAAAACCCATACAGACAGCTGCCCTGTAACTGTCATGGAAGCATGCCTGGAAAGACAGCAATAGAACTTGGACCTCTATGGTATGTGCTTAAGCAGAATAATATACAGATGGTCCCCAACTTGGGATTTTTCGACTTTATAGTGGTGCAGAGGCAATACACATTCAATAGAAAGTGTTTCATATTTTGAATTTTGATCTTTTCCCAAGCTAGCAAAATGCGAGTCTTCTCTCAGGATATTGGACAATAACAGCAAGCCAGTCACACATCAAGAGGGTCAACAACCAGTACGCTTACAACCATTCAGTTTTTCACTTTCAGTATAATACTCAATAAATTACATGAACTAGTCAATACTTTATTATAAATAGGCTTTGTGCTAGATGATTTTGCCCAACTGTTAGCTAATGAAAGTGTTCTGAGCATGTTTAAGGTAGGTTAGGCTAGGCTATGACGTTCAGTAGGTTAGTCTATTAAATGCATTTTTTTTTTAATATTTTATTTATTTGAGAGAGAAAGTGAGAGCACAAGCCCCGGGGCAGGGGGAGGGGGCAGAGGGAGAGGTCGTCTGCCCACTGAGCAGGGAGCCTAATGCGGGACTCGATCCCAGGACCCTGGGATCATGACCTGAACCAAAGGCAGACAGTTAACTGACTGAGCCACCCAGGTGCCATATTAAATGCATTTTCAATTTAAGATATTTTCAACATATCCTGGGTGTACATAAGTCCATTGTAGGTCAAGGAAGATCTGTATTCAAAATTGATTTATATATTGATTTGATTGCTGATTTTTGATTATGTGTAGTGTAAAAGACAAATTTCAGTTTTTTTTTAAGTCTAGTCAAATAATTATGACTCTTCTACCCCTATGAATCTGAGATGTTTTTTGTTTTCAGATTTTTCTATACCATTATTCTCACAAGTTTGCAACAGTGCTAAGAGACAGTGGGATCAAAGAGAAGCCTGGCTGATCTGCAAACTAGATAATTCATTTCTGAATAGTAAGAATGAGGCTTTTTTCAATTGACAGTTTGTAGAACTAGGGTGTGATTATGAAGTGATCACCATAACTTTTTATAGAAGAGTCAATTAATATAAGAGGTCTTCAAGAAATTAGTTTCAAGTGAGTAGGGCATGTGACAGTAAAGGTTTGCTTTTGTTTTAGGTAAAGCTGTTCAGATGGGACTCAGCTGCAAATATTTAATGTATGTGTGCTTTTGCATCATTAGTATTGTGTTTTTAGTGACTTGAATTGTTTTTTATCAGAATCCTTACTTTTAGGTTGTTACTAGAGATTCTGATAGAAATTTGAGATTCCTAACAATATTGTGACAAAGAATCATTGCAGATTTCTACCTTGTTTATAAGGTCACGGTCAAGGTGTAGTCAATCTACTAAACCTAAAAATTAACTCAAATGGTAAAAGTTTGTGCTGATGCCCATTATTTTATCTTCATCTCATGTACCTATTCTAAAACTAAGAGTGACTTCACCAGCCTTTCCGTAGGAAAGCTGCTACATGTTGTTCTTACTCTTGCTGATCTCAGAACTGGGGAAATTAAGAGTAACAAGTTGCTGAATTTAGGATTTAGCCCAACTCTCTCATTTTACAGATGAGATGATTATGGCAGTGTTTTTCAGTGCTGGCTGAAACTGACCCCCAAAATTAGTAGTACATGCAAGATCAGAACTCAGGTTTTTTGGTTCCAGCCCTGAGTTGTAAACCATGTCGTAGATTTCCTCACTCAAAATCATTGTTCATGTCTTTACTCTCATGCATTCTTTCCCCCTTCTTCAGCTCCAATTCAGTGTGTCCTCTTTGAAGTCTTTCTTCAGTGCTTTAACCCAAAATTATCTCTAAATTCCATTTTAGTAAATCTTACATTGATCATTTGACACTTTAAAATCATATATCCTTTCATATATGTTTGCTAACCTAATAATAGCTATTATTCATTGAAGTTATACTCTGGACTAAGGATTTTATGTGTGCTATCTCATTAACTCCCATAACAAGTCTGAGAAGTTTTATTTTTCTATTTTATGATGAGGAATAGGAAACTCAAAAGCACTCAAGATTACATAGGTAGTAAGTGGTGGAGCCAGGATGAGAATCCAGGTTTATCTGACTTGGAATTTCATATTCTGTCCATTATACCTGTGATTCTCAAATGGTAAGCATATCAGACTTACCCTTGTGCCATGTTTTTAACAAAATCAGCATTACAGCATCTGATTCTCCTGTATCTACTCCAGCCCACCCCATCCTATGTATACACATTGGATTGAGATTTTACTGACTGGAATATGCATTATGAAAACTTCTATGTCACACTATGTGCCTGTCTAAATTTATAGGCTTTTATAGGGAAAACACTGTATAGTATACTTTGGTATATCCTCCATGTCCCCATGTACCACAGGGCTGTATACCTTACACCTTACATGAGGGTTCAATAAATGAAATTTCCATGAATAATCCCATTAGAGAACTAACATGATAAAAGGAGTGGGAAAATAGAAAATAATTTTTAAATTAAATCATAAATTCTTTAATTTCAGCATTTATTCCATCCTATACTTAATTATATATCTTAGTTGTAGTTGAATTATAGACTTTTTTAAATAGACATTTCTCAAACCCAGTTTCCTGTTTCCTTCTTTTTTTCCTTTTTTTTCAGGTCAAGCTCCCTTTTCAATACTGGATTCCTCAAAAGAATGCTATTTGAGTCTTTTCACCATGGTTTAGATGACATTCAGACCCTAATAAAGACATTAATCTTTGAATCAGAGTGTACTCCTCAAAGTCAGTTTTCAATTCATGCACCTTCAAATCTCAACAAGCAAGGTGACTAATTTATATTCAGGGCCTGAAATGAGTAACAGTTTTATTAAGATATGTATATATGTATATATTTTCCCCCCTAATTGCAGTAGATTAAAAGAACTAAAAATCTGTTGTGATTTTATTACTCTGTGTCTGCTTTCTATAAAGAGAAACCTTAGGTAATTCTAAGAAGAGTGTGGCCAAAAATTTTCATAACATCAGTTTGAGACACAGAGGCTGTTTACGCTTATTACTCATTAAGGCTGTTCTTTGTCCTTTATTTTCTCTTTAGTATAAATAGGCTTTTGTAGTTTTATCAGGCTGTTGATACAAGGGTGGGACTATTAGACATTCTATTATTCTTATAAGTCATTAGAAGCAGCAGTTATTATTAAATGGTTAAAAAACTTTAATTCTTACAGTCTGTTTTTACCACAGAATCTCCTATATTTCATAAAAGCAATGTGGATACAATTTAATAAGTTTTTATTTAAACTTCAAATTGTTGCTTCATGTTATTCTGTAAAATAATTTGTTATTCCCATTTTTTTAATTTTAGAAGAATATGGTGTGTTTATTAAAACTACAGATGATACCACAACAGATAGTTACGTTGCACAAGGTATGTATGTATGTATGTGTGCGTATATATGTAAATATATATTTATCGGTGCAAAAACGCAGATAGTAAAAGGGCAGGAAGAGACGAGATTGCCTTGGAGGCCTACTCTAAAATGCTTTTTCATTATACGGACAATGTAATTATAGTGAAACGTGTTTATCTTGCATTTGCATATTCAAAATTTCTATTAACATGTACTTGTTCACATCTCTGATACATGGTGATGCCCTTGAAAGAACTGTAAAACCTTGAAGAACCATGTGAACCAAACTAAGACCAAATTATATTTGATATTTGATAGTTATAAAGATTAAGTTTTATTCTAATTCTTCTAAACTTTCTCATCAGCGTATGATTTTTTTTAAAGATTTTATTTATTTATGTGAGAGAATGAGCAGAGGGGGGCAGAGAGACAGAGAAGCTGACTCACTGCTGAGCAGGAAGCCTGACGTGGGGCTCGATCCTGGGACCTGGAGATCATGACCTGAGCTGAAGGCAGACGCTTAACCAACTAAGCCACCCAGGCACCCCTCTAAATGTGTTTTGAATACTGGTAAAAAGAACTAGTGTTAAGGTTGAAAGAGCAAAGGAGTAGAATTACAAGCTGTAATTTTGTATTAGTTGCTCAACATTTTAGTGTTGATATTCAAAGACAAGAAAACCTCAACTCCTTTTGATAGTATATGGTTTAGTGGCGTGATGACTCAGTCAGTTGAGCACCTGACTCTTGGTTTCAGCTCAGGTCATCTCAGAGATCGAACCCCACGTCAGGCTCCACACTCCGTGTGAAGTCTGCTGGAGATTCTCTCTCAGCCCCTCCCCCTGCTCTCTAGAATAAATCTTTTAAAAAATAATATATGGTTTTAATAACTATATATGCTCTCTCCAACAGTCATGTTCAGTTGGTATCTTCAACTGTCTAACATTCAAATCATCTAAAATATTTCTTCTACTTAATTTCTCTGTCGGAGGGAAAAGGTACTATGGTACATTGCAAAAAGCATTAGATTTAAGAGCATCATTTTACTTCTGTTTATTGCATAACTTCAGCCAGTCCGCTCACCTTCAGCAGAGGTGTCTTAAATCTTTTTTAGAGTAAGGTAAAACATAAGTTTTAAAAATATTTAAAGTCTCTGAGCCTTTTTTCATATATAGATTAAGGGAATGAGACTAATCTCTATGAGTTGTTCTCTAGCTCTAAAATTATTATTCTAAGACTGATCAACATTTAAACTTTCATGATAGGAAATATCAGGCCAAAAATAGTCATTATAAAGGTTTTATATCTGATTTTGTTTATATGTGTGTTTCAGGAAAGAGAAAAGGTAATGAAACAATCACAACTTTAGCCAAAAGGCAAAAGACTGATGTCAGTACTGAACATCCTCCCTTTTATTACAACATCCACAGACACAGCATTAAAGGAATGAATATGCCAAAGTAAGATAGCCAGTGAATGGCAAAATGTATATTTTGTATTTTAATGACATTGTGATTTAAATAAGATACAGAATCTCATTTTTATTTCCTTTCCTTGCTGCAGGTTAAAGAAGTTTTTGTGCTATCTTTCCCAAGCAGGCTTTCGAGTAAGCCGAACTCATTTTGACCCAATGGGTGTCCGTACAGATGCACCTCTGATGCAGTTTAAATCGATCCTTTTGAAGTACAGCACCCCTACCTCTACCGGAGGCCAGTCGGAGGGCCACGTCCAGTCAGCGTCCGAAGACACAGCAGCTGACAGGGTTGAAGTGCCAGTGAACGACAAAGCAGAAGCAAGCAGTTGCAGAAGATGGTAAATGTAGAGGAGAGTTATTCAGATGTCTGTATAGATGGCCTAATAGTTCTCTATACCAACTGTAGTTCTTTTTCTATTCTTTTAATTCAGTGGTGTAAAAATAAAAAACAGTGCTGTTTTCATTCAGAAAATTAGCAGTTTCTAACTTAGTTTGGGAGCTATGCTTTTTCTTACTGTAAAGAAAACTTAAAATTTTAATGAAAACATTTCATATGAAGCCAAGTTTATGACTGAGATCACCCTACCATTTAGTAACTCAGAAAACTTTCACTTGCAAAGTGTTTGGAATTTTATGTCTGTCTGGAAGTCATCCTTTACTGTTCTTAATCACACGTCTACTGAAGCTGATTCATCTTTGTTTTCTGTTTGTAGCATACAAATGAAGCCAGAAGCCTTTTACATATGAAATTACCCTGAACAGAACAATGTCCTTTCACATCACTAATGCTATTTCACAATTACGAAGCTCAAATATGTTCCCAATTTTAAGAAATCATACTTTCCACATTGATCTTTTAACTTACTACTGGCTTTTGAGAATTTAAATACTTGCCTGAGATAGAAATACATTTTTCTTCTAAGTTAAGGTCTAGATGACACACGTCAGATTTTGTCAAAGTAAACTGAGACCATTGTTCTAATATAATAATTGTTCATAAGCACTGCAATTCTGAAGAGGAGAGCGTTTGCTGTAAATTAAACTGGGCGATCCCCAGTGCCTCAGTGAATGCACGTTCAATATTCACTTGCTTGGCTGTGCTAACTCTCAGAAGTAAGACTTGTCAACTTATGAACTTATGAAGTGAGGATTTTTTCTTTGTGGGGGAGGGATTTGTTTTGTTTTTGGTGTATGTGCTCATTTTTTTTGTATAAGTAGCCCAGGCTATCATGACTATGAAAATTAGTAGAAATTCCATTAATAAATATTGTTCTTGCTTCATTTTGAATGTCAGAGTTTGGATAAAAGGATTTGGTATAAAGTTTAGATTTTTATCTCAAGGACTTAATCCATATTCACCCTGAAGTATTTCTTAGAGGAAGTAACTTTTTACAAGTATTTATTACTGGCTTGGAGGATGAAGAGGGATTTAGAACTGAAAGGTCTTAATGTAAGAAAAAAAGCAAGGACACCCAGGTGGCTCAGTCAGTGCAGCTTCTGCCTTGGGCTCAGGTCATGATCCCAGGGTCCTGGGTTTGAGCCCCACATCGGGCTTCTCCCTCTGCCACCCGCCCCCCACTCATGCTTGCTTGCTCTCTCAGGTAAATAAAATCTTAAAAAAAAAAAATCACACCCATGACATATACAAAAATCCAGAGAGTGAGGTTAACATACTATATTAGCAGAAATTTAAAAAAAATCTCTTTGTGTTATTACAGCATAGTTCTAGCAGGATATATTTTTCTCACATTAACAGAGTCATGTTTTTTTTTTTTTTTTAAGATTTATTATTTATTTATTTGAAAGAGATAGCCAGCGAGAGAGGGAACACAAGCAGGGGGGAGTGGGAGAGGAAGAAGCAGGCTCCCAGCGGAGGAGCCCGATGTGGGACTCGATCCCGGAACGCCGGGATCACGCCCTGAGCCGAAGGCAGATGCCTAACGACTGCGCCACCCAGGCGGCCCAGAATCATGTTTTATTAAAATAAAGGAATAGGTGAAATGCAAGTTAGTTTCTATGATGACCATAAAAAAACTTTTAATTCTTGCCAGTTCAAACTATTATGAATGAACACAAAAAGAAATAAAAATTATTAGTTTTGTTGATATAGTTAAAAATTATTATAAATCCAGAATGCAAACCAGCACTTGGACCATCTGATTAAGTACATATTGTTAAATTGAGTATCAGTCTCAAAGTTTGCTAAATGCTTATCAGCATAACATTTTGATCAGTGATAAAGTTGGGTTTTATGCCAGGAGCCTAATTTGATATCAAAGTGTATTAATTCCTGTTATTTAAAATATATGTATTAATTTCACATACACAGGCAAATTTTCCAAAGAAGGTGTGGGAAGTAGTTAAGAACTCTGTTTAGGTCATGTATCAACCTAAAGAGGAAATCATTTTAAGATTCCAAATAATGCTACATTAGCACCTTGTTCCTTTCCATAACAACTATAGTAGTTTGGGACACATGAATGTTGACTGCATTGTAAAGTAACATGAATTGTATCCCTCCATTAAAATTTGATTAACACAAGAAACCAGTTTTTACTCTACCATCAGGAAGCCAGTGTGTTGACTCTGCTAGTCGCTTGCTACTCTAACCATACACTCGGGATATAGTAGGAGAAGGAAAGAAGAAATGGGTTTGGGAGCCAACATGGTTGGAACTGGCTTAAAACTCTCCACTCTGAATAAATGTATGATGTTCTGGTTTCCAGAAAACGGAACTGGAGACCAGTTTAATAATCTCAAAGGCCTAGGAATTTCTTTTCTCAGTGCATAACTGCTCTGGTAAATGGCCACAAGTTACTTTGGAGAAGGCTAAGAGGAAGATGCATATTACATCCTTGTGATGTTATGGCAGAGTCCTTTACCCAAAGCGCTCTGGGAATATGAATTAAATTAGGCCTGGGAATTGCTAAGGGATCATGCCTAATATAGTAGCTCCAGATGTCCATCAACAGATAAAGATGATGTGGAACACACACACACAGTGGAATACTACTCAGCCATCAAAAATGAAATCTTGCCATTTGCAATGGTGTGGATGGAACTAGAGGGTATTAAGCAAAATAAGTCAATCAGAGAAAGACAATGATCATAGGATCTCACTCATATGTGGAATTTAAGAAACAAAATAGGATCATAGGGAAAGAGGAAAAAATAAAACAAGACAAAATCAGAGAGGGAGACAAACCATAAGAGACTTAATCATAGGAAACAAACAGGGTTGTTAGAAGGGGAGGTGGGTGGGAGGATAGGGTAACTGGGTGATGGGCATTATGAAGGAGAACATGTGATGTAATAAGCACTGAGTGTTATAAAGACTGATGAATCACTGAACTCTACCTCTGAAACTAATGATACATTATATGTTAATTGAATTTATTTTTAAAAAATAATTTAAAGAACAATATAGTGGCTCAGATCAGACCTATAGCTTTTAGTTATATAAATCAAATAGGACCACTCTGGTCCTTTGGCTCACATGATCAATTAGCCGAAGCAAAAAAAATCCCTGTCAGAATATACTGATCATTCTGTCAGTCTTACTATTACAGTAACTAAAATTATGTCCACCCTTCTGGTCTAGCAGTTAAGGGAAGTAGGTTTCTGACACAGTGCTGCCTGGGCAATGCCCACTGAATAAGTAGGTCCATTTCAACAGAAGCATCTTCCACAGGCATCGCTGGCCAATCAACATACTATAAAGCTTTTCAAGGATGCTCTGCTCACCACATTTCCCAAAGCCTACATAGAGAGCTGACCAGGCTCTCATGAGATATATAGTGAGACAACGGGTAAGCAGACCACCTATAATACATCCTCTCCAACGTTCCTCTAAGTCTTTGATTTCCTTTCTTTACATTTTATCAAAGAATTTCTAGCATCTTACCTCCAATTTAGATGAGCCAGTGCTGAGTTTTTCTTTCAGCCAAGTAAACAGAGCGACATCCTGCCGTTCAAGCTGACAAATTGAGTGAAAATTTCTGGTACAAGTGTATTCATATCAATAATTTAACCCAATTTAAAATTACGTTCCTATAAGACCCAACATATTTACACAGGTATACTCCACATATCATTAGTATATTTGATCAAAACAGCATTTTTTCAGGTCACATTTTGCATTTGTTCCCAAGGACATGCTGGGATCTGACTCTAATTATATCCTGCAGGCAATAAAGGAATGTAAAGATACAGCAGATAGGCTGCTTTTTCCAAGGGAACTCCCTAAAGTGAGGTTAAGGGTCATCTGCCAAAGCAGCGGACATCCAAGGGGTTTCTTCCATTTTAAGTGAGGCTTAGTGGAGTTAGGATTTAGGATACTCATCCAAACCTTTCCAAAATTCTTATCCAATGCTCAGAGTACTCCTGTTTGGGACGCCTGGGTGGCTCAGTTGGTTAAGCATCTGCCTTAGGCTCAGGTCATGATCCCAGGGTCCTGGGATGGAGCCCTGCTCTGGCTCCCTGCTCAGCGGGGAGCCTGCTTCTTCCTTCCTCTCTGCTGCTCCCCCTGCGTGTGCTCTCTCTCTCAAATAAAATCAAGGAAGGAAAAGAAAGGAAAAAGGGAAGGGAAGAAGGAAGGGAAGGAAGGAGGGAGGGAGGGAGGGAGGGAGGAAGGAAGGAAGGAAGGAAGGAAGGAAGGAAGGAAGGAAAAAAAGGAAAGAAGGGAGAGGGAGGGAGGGAGGGAGGGAAAGGGAAGGAACAGAAAAAAAAAGAATGCTCCTGTTTCCTGACCAGTGTCTCTACTCTTGCTTGAAAAACACAACAACACAGCAAATTCAGCCAATTTACAGGAACAAACTCTTTCTTATCCAGTATCTCTACAGCTACAGGGGAGGTTGGAAAAGTGAACATGCCACAATTTTAGTCTCCATACAGGCTGACTTTCCCACATTAGGGAATTCACAAAGCCCACAAGAGGTTACAAAAGCAGAACATCTTTAAAAAAAAAAAAAAAAGTGTCTCCATTTGTCTATAATGCCTTGTCATCCATAGCCGTATGATTGATCCCTTTCTTTGCTGCCGTCCTTTCCCCACCCAGAAAGGACCAACCCCTCTTCTAGCCCAAAAGATCCTTTATTAGCTCGGAAGAGGAGATAAAACTGTCAACTTTAAAATGTGAGGGGTGCCTGGGTGGCTCAGTTGGTTAAGCAACTGCCTTCAGGTCAGGTCATGATCCCAGGGTCTTGAGATCGAGTCCCACATCAGGCTCCCTGCTCAGTGGGGAGTCTGCTGCTCCCTCTCCCGCTCCCCTGCTTGTGCTCGCTTGCTCTCTAATAATTTTTTAAAATTAAAAAAAAAATAAAATATGAGTAAACTGTATATTTGAAATCCCCAAACTACAAACTTCTTCAGCCTACTTTATGCAATTGAAATGGAATGAGAATGTTAGATCATGCAGGCCAGAGAATAAAATTTGCCAAGTAAAAACATTTCCTAGAAAGTGGCATATTAATTGCAATAGCTTATGAGACTTAGAACGACACAGTGTTGTTTTTAAATAGATTATATCCTGTAATTTACAGAAAGGCTAATAAGCAAGATTAATTTATCCAATGCCATTCTAAAACTGACAAGGGAAAGAGCTAGGATCCAGTGTCGGGCTGACCTCAGTGCCCTTGCTTTTAGCCACTTGGTGATCTGTCTTTAGTAAAGGAAATACATACATAAAACAAATAACTGTAAACGTGACCAAAGGGAGTCCCATAAAAAATTCTGGTACAGATTACAAAAGCATGGTTAGCCACTGGCCTACTGTACATTTTCTATCTGAAACCCTTTGAACTTTATACTCGATAATTATCCATGCAGATGCAGAAAGCATTTCCAGCTTCATTTCCATTTTCTACCGTCAAGACTTTCCCAAAACATATTTTTTGACTGACAGCAAAATCACTGCAGACTACAATGCCAGCATTCTGGGGACTTTATGTTGAAGGGAACAGTCATCCCACCAAAATTATGGGGCCCCCTCTCCACTATGCCTGGTCTCCTGTCTCACCCAGCTCCAGTTCACTTTCTGTAGAGAACTTATTGCCCCTCTCCTCCTGGATCAGTGGATCTGGTGGTAAGACAAAGTTTTTGTGGGTCCAAATACTCCTTAGACACACCATTAACCTATCCCATTTTCATGCCCATTTTGCACACTTGTCTTTCCAGTAAGGCAAAGTTAAGCCTTTTGTCATGTGATTTTGATCTTGTTTCATCCTGCTAAATCAGTTACCATCGACTGTTCACCGTCCGTGTGAAAACACTAACTTCCCAATGTATTAACATCTATTATCTATCTCGACAATCCTTGCCTTTGACCTGTCAAATTTATTCATTAAAAAAAAAAATTATTCCTTTGGCATCATCTTAGTGGGGTTTGGTTTAAACCGGGCAGTTTACATTTTAATCCACAGACTAAAGAGAAAAAGTACATTTTTAGTAAATATCTTTTGCCAATTGAACAGCACCTCCTTCAGTGTATTTTTATTACTGGTCACCAAATAAAATTTAGCCATCTTATTTTTTGTTAAGAGATTAATTTAGCTAGCAGAGTAGTATGCTTTTATCTTTACCTTAGGAATTGCCTGCTAAATTGTGTCTAGGCCCATAGTACTTATTTTTGTCTCCCCAAAACTCATGTTTAGGTCTTACCCTGAGTACCTCAATATTTGGCTGTATTTCAAAATAGGGTAAAGAGGTAATTTGGATTAAATGAGGTCATTGAGGTTGGGTCCTGATCTGACTGGTGTCCTTTGATTATGACACACACATGCATGAGGGAACAATATGTGCAGACAAAGGAAGAAACACCACCACCTTTGATCTTGGATTTCCAACGTCCAGACCCTTGTAGGAAAATAAATTTCTGTTGTTAAGTCACCCAGTCTGTGGTATTTGTTACGGCAGCTCTAGCAAACTAATACAGCCATCTAAAGTGGAAATTGGTAGTCAATGTTATATATATATATAATGAAAGAAAAATCATTTAAGATTTTGAGGGGTTCATTTGAAATTTAGTGTAACTTAACACTGAAGACAACTCTCCAATTACAATCGGCTAAAATAACCACAGTTTAGCTATACAACTAATTTACCTATGAAGTCAACTCCTAATTAAAATTAGAAAAGGAAACTTGTGATTTCTAGCTTTATATTTCCAAAAGTACAGCAACTAGGGGAGAATTTCTTTAATAGGAAGGAAATGTATTCAAAAAGGTCACAGTTTTACACCAAATAAATTCTCTTAGGTATAAAGACATTCTATTTATAAGCATTAGAGTGCATCATTAAATGTTTAGACTGGAAGCAACTTTAGACACTTATTTGGGCCCAAAAGGCTAGCCAGAGCATGCTAAATGGCACAGGAAGTTTAACAGAAGACCCATTTGTCTTCTACAGACATTTTAAAAAATAACCTCATTAGAGAGAAGGCACCTACCATAAAATGCACCCTTTTCAAGTATTAAGGAATGGTTTCTGAGATTTTAGAATATATAGAGCTGTGGAAGTATCACCACTAGTTTTAGACTCACTAATTTTCATTACCCTAAAAAGAAACCCCATACCTAATAGCAATCAGTTACTCCCTATTCACTCCTTCCCCAACCCCTGGCAATGACTACTTTCCATAGCCTATTCTGGGAGAACACTACTCCATATTCCTGGAAGAAGTCCTATATTAACTTTTATGTTATTGGATTTGGTATGTTAGCGGGGGGTTTGGTTTTGGATGTAAAAATACAGAATAGAAAATCTCTGTATTCATGAGAGATAATGATCCGTAGTTTTCTTGTGATGCTTTTGTCTGGTTTTGGTACCAGAGTAAGACTAGCCTCATAAAATGAGCCTCATTTATTTTTTGGAAGAACTTATGAAGGGAAGGTTTTAATTTCTCCGTAAACATTTGGTAGAATTCACCAGTGTAGTATCTGGGCCTGAGCATTTTTTTTTGTGGCAAGTTTTATTACTACTTCTCTTATTACAGGTCTATTCAGATTTTCAACTTGTTCTTGAGCCAGTTTCAGAGTGTGTATCTTTCTAGGAATTTGTTCAAGACTATTGATCAAGATTTATCTAATTTGTCGGCATACAGCTGTTCATATTATTCCCTTATAATCATTTTTCCTATAATGTTGATAGTAATTATCCCTTATGATTTTGGTATTTAGTTTTTTGATCGGTCTAAAAGTTTGCCAATTATGTTTTCAAAGAACCAGCTTTTAGTTATTTTCTCTGTTGTTTTCCTATTACCCATCTCACTTGTTTCTGCCTTTTATTTTTTAGTCCTTGTTTGCTTAGTGTTTGCTCTTTACAGTGTCTTAAGGTAGAAGGTTATGTTAAGATTTTCTGTTCACATACATATCCACAGCTATAAATTTCCCTCCAAGCACTGTTTTAGCTTCATTAAGTTCAAGAATGTCACGTCTTTATTTTCACTTCGAAGTATTTTCTAGTTTACTTTTTGACTTTTTCTGACATTATTTTTTTAGCAGTACTAATTTCCATTTATTTGTGAGTTAACCAAATTTCCTTCTGCTATTGGTTTCTAAATTCACTCCATTACAGCCAGAGTCTGTCTGCTGCTGTGTCTGCCTGTGTATTTTTTTTCAAGTTTACCAAGTCTTGTTTGATGTAAATGTGTCCACCCTGAAGATCATTCCATGTGTTCGGCTATTGTGTGAAGTTTGCTACAGGTATGTTAGGTCTACCTGGTTTTATTGCATGTTGTTCAAGTCTTCTATTTCCTTGCTGATGTTCTGCCCAGTTGAACTGTCCCCTATGACAATAGGTATTAACATCTTCAACTATCACTGTTGATTTCTCCCTTCAATTATGCCAGTTTTTGCCTCATCTGTCAATGTACCTTAAAGTCCTGTTGTTTGAATACATGTTTATGATTATTATATTTTCCTGATGAACTCTTTTATCATTATAAAATATAATTTGTCTCTAAATTTTTGTCTGAGGGTTCTTTTGGTTACTGTTTTATGTTCTATCCTTTTACTTTCAACCAATTTGTTTCTCTGAAACTGAAGTGCGGTGGACAGTATACAGCTGCATGTTTTTAATCTGCTACATCTGCCTTGATGTCCTTTCACTTTTGTCTAAGTGACTCCCTTTAGTACTTCTTAAAGAGCAGGTATGCTTGAGACAAATTTGTTCTATTTTCACATGGGAATATCTCAATTTCTTCCACTTCGGAGAAATAATCGTGCTGCATATAGATATTCTTGGTTGACTTTTTTTTGAGAGAGAGAGAGAGGAGACTCCCTGCTGAACAGGTAGCCTGATGTGGGGCTTCATCCCGGGACTCTGGGATCATGAACTGAACCGAAGGCAGGCACTTAGCCTACTTAGCCACCCAGGTGCTCCCTTAGTTGACTTTTTTTCCCTCATGACTCTAAATGTCTGTCATTCACTACCTTCTAGCCTCTATGACTTCTCATAAGGAAGCTATTAATCGTATTAAAGATCCCTTGTATGTGATGAATTACTTTCCTCTTGCTGCCTCCAAGAGTCTTGTTTATTTAGCATTTGTTGAGCTTCTTTGATATGCAAACTCATGTTTTTCATCAAATTTTGAAAATTTTTAGCAATTATTTCCTAGAATACTCTTTGAGCCCCTTTTCTTCCTCTCCTGGGACTCCCATTATGCACGTTAATACACTTGATGGTATCCCACAGGTCTCTGCAGCATTTTTGCCTTCATTTGTTTTTCTGATAGGATACTCTTAACTGGACTGTGTTCACATTTGCTGAATATTTCTATCAGTTCAAATCTGTTAGCATATATATATATATATTTTTTTTTAAAGTAAGCTCTATGCACAATGTGGGGCTTGAACTCACAAACCTGAGATTAAGAGTCACATGCTTTACTGATTAAGCCAGCTAGGCACCCCAGGATTTTTTAAATGAATTTCTTATTTCACTGTACTATTTCAATCCAGAATTTCTATATGGTTCTTTTACCATAATTTCTACCTCTTTAATGTTATTCTCTACTGGGTGAAAAAATTGTTCTCATATTTAGTTTTTAAGATATGGTTTCTTTTAGTTCTTTGGACACATTTTTAGAAGCTGACTTACAATCTTTGTTTAGTAAGTTCAACATCTGGGTATCTTCACACTTTCCTGCTTCTTCACATATATTGTGAATTTTTTATGAAAACTAGATATTTAAGATAATACAGGCAACTCTGGACAACAGCATCCTTTCACCTCCTCAAGGTCTATTATGTTTGCAATTTGTTGAGTGACCTTCCTGGACTAATTCTAATAAGACACTGCATTCTTTGCTGTGTGTGACCACTATATTCTACTTCATTAACTTAGAGGTCAGCTAATGCTTAAATGCCTTGAAACAATGACATAAACTCCCTCGGCCTTGTTGAAGTGCTCTGTAAGTGTGTTGGGACAGGCCTTCAACACTACAACATGTAGTGTTTGTTTTTCCAACTCTACCTTAACCTACACTTCCCGCTTGCAGAGGCTCAAGTTGTGCCACATGTACGATTAGTGACTTTTTTTCCCCCTTGGGAATGCATATAGCTTTACACATGCATGCGGCCTTTGATATTCACAGGAATATGCTAAAGCTTTTCAAAGTCCTCTACGGACGTGTCACTCTTCAGCTTTCCTTTTATTTTTTGGCCACCTTCTGTTTAGTCCCAGTTGGTATCGCTGCCTCAAAAAAAACTGCTACGTTAAACAACTGAAGCTGTTTTTACCAAACATGCTATGGATAGGTCTCTATACACACGGGCAGAGTCAGACCAAAGACAAGTTCTGGGAATAGAGCTATTCAGTAAGGACCAGACAAGTCCAATAGTGATGATTCTCTGGGATGGGCTTTTTAGGGAGCTTTAAGCCCCTTCCAGTGGTTACAAGGCTGATGATTTTCACTGCTACCATAGTTGCAAGGCTATTCTTTTTCAAGGCTACCCAGGAACTTGGGGAATGGGGGGTAGGGCAATTTATAATGCTATGGAACTTAGAGTTTTTATTACTGATAAATATTTAGATTACTGAAAGATTCAGTTTTAGAGTTCTGAAAAACTTGGTTTTGACAACTTTTACAGTGTTCTCATCACTTTTATGGAAGAACAGATCTTCAGAGGTCCTTACTCCATTAATTCAGAAGAGTTCTCAAAGACATAATTTTTTTTTAGTGACAACTGCACGCAAATATTCCTTTCTTATAACTATGCTTCTATTTTATTTTTAGAAAAGCCAGTATTTCTACGTAGAAGTGTGAGGGGATTTTAAAAAGACACCTTTTCTCATCTATCATTTTAATTATTTCATGTTTAGTTATCCAAATCAGAATCCTGAACCTCAATTTCCTAAAATGGACAAGGGAAACATGGTCGTCTTCACAAGGTTCAAAGAATTTAAAATTATAATGTAAAACTTAAAACAAAGCTACAGTAATGAAAACAGTGTGGTACTAGCAAAGGGACAGTCATATATATAGACCAATGAAATACAGAGCCCAGAAATAAACCCTCACATATATGTCAATTAATTTCAAGTAAGACTGCAAAGACAATGCAAAGGAGAAAGAGCAGTCTTTTCAACAAATGGTGCTGGGAAAACTGGGTATCTAAAAGCAAACAACAAAGCTGAATCCTTTCCTTTTACCACGCACAAAACTCAAAATGGATCAAATACATAAATGTAAGCGCTAAAACTATAAATAAAATTCCCAGAAGAAAACATATAGGAAGATCTTCCTAACACTGGATTTGGCAATGCTTTCTTGGAAAGACAGGACACAGAAAGCACAGGCAATAACAACAACAACACAAATAGGCAAACTAGCCTTCATCAAAATCAGAAATTTTGGGCACCAAAGGACACTATAAAGAGAGTAAACAGGCAACCTACAGAATGGGACAAAGTATTTGTACACCATGTATCTGATAATAGATTTAAAAACTCCTTCAACTCAACAAACCACCACCCAATTAAAAATGAGCAAGACTTGAAAATACATTTTTCCACAGAAGATATACAAATAGCCAATAAGCATATGAAAAGATGTTTAGTTAATATCACAAGCCATTAAGGAAATGTAAATCAAAATCACAATGAAGTAACATAACACTTTACACTCATTAGGATAACTATTAAAAACAAACAAAAATAACAAGTGTTGGTGAGAATGTGGAGAAATTGGAATCCTAGTACACTGCTGGTGGGAATACAAAATAGTGAAGCCCCTGGGGAAAATGGTTTGGGATTCCTCAAAAAATTAAACATAGAATTCCTGTATATTCCAGCAACTTTGCCTCTAGGTATATACTCAAAAGAATTTAAAACAAGGACTCAGATTTACTTGTACAAAAATGTTCATAGTAGCAGTATTCAAACAGCAGAAAGTGTCCATCCATCCGTGTCCACCCAAGGATAAATGGATCAACAAAATGTGACATAAGCATACAACATGGATGAACCTTAAAAACATTATGCTACATGAAGTAAGACAGACACAAAGGACAAGTATTATATGATTCCACTTATAAAAGGTGCCTAAGATAGTCAACTTCAAAGAGAGAAAGAATAGAGGTTACCAAGGGCTTGGGGGATGAGAGTGGGGAGAGGAATGAAGAGTTACTGTTTAATGAATCCACAACTTCTGTTTGAGATGATGAATTTAAAGTTGTGAAACTAGGTAACAGTGATGTACATAACACTGTGAATGTACTTATGCCGCTGATCTGTACACATAAAAATGGTTCAAATGGTAAATTTGGTTATGTATATTTTACTATAATAAATTTTATGTATCCAAAGGCCCTTTACCACATTTGGTGAGCCTTTCGTTCTTCAATTGAAAGGGTGGGTATTGAAGTTACTTTACAAAACCTTGGTAGTGATGGTAAACAGTACCCACTCACCAAACACATGCACGCGCGCACACACACACACACACACACTACACTCGATGCTCTACCAAATACCTATTATATTTTGCAAAGAATTACACATCTAATGAATTCACTGATGCAAAGAGTTTACATCCTCCCATACCAACAGATAGAAACATACATTCTCTAAGCACAAAGCTTATATTCACAAATAATTTTCTGCTTCAAGACAAAATTTCAATTAATCACAATGGGAATTTAGTTATTTAATGCAACCACTAATCTAATATCACCAATAAAATCTAAGCAGTTATATCACAAAACCAGGGTTATATTCAGTGGACATGCATTAATAATCTATACAACTTAACATTACACCAGAAAAGGAATTGAATACAAAATTTCCCTTGATTTTTGGTGGTCTTCAAATTTCATGGCACTGATTACCAATAAAACTGTAAAAACAGATTTTAAATATTTTCAGTAAAATGGTAAAAAATTTAATGAGCCTTTAAGTTTTCATATTGGACTGAAGATTTAAAACATCAAGCTGGCCCCAATCTGTCAAAAATGACAGATAAATATTTACAATGACTAGACAGGTTATTTAGTTACAATGGTACTGGAGGACTACTCATCCCTGGCAAAAAAACAAACCCTCTGGGGTTAATTTCTCAATGCAATCAAGTCTTTGTAAATACTGTGATAATTATAAACTTGGAAACATACCTGGAATCAGGACAGTGATGAAAAGTAACACAGAAGTCAATCTTATTTCTGATCTATCTTCATAAAGCTTTCTGGCTCCAAAAGCCCAACACTGTCCCTCTATATAAAACTGCATCAAGAAGAATAGAATGACTTCACCCTACTTGCTGACATTCTTCTACAGAATAACCTTTCACTAGGGCAGGGCGCAAGCTCCATTAACTTGCTTCTCTAAGAGTGTGATTAGCAGAGCACCAAATTTATAAACTGATAGGGCCACCCAAAATGCTGAACACACTTTTCAAACAGAAGCACTTTTTTTTCCAATTGTTAGTTCTATGTGCCATGTTATTTTTGAAACTTACGTGGCTACCAACAAGAAAAGAATTAGGGAAGCTTTGAACATATCTTGTACTTTTCATCAAGGCTAAAGTGCAAAATATCTCCATATCTCTGGTATTTTAATAGGAAAAAACATCAAACACATAATAAAGGAACTGAAGTGACAGTAAAGCTAATACAAAAAAGACCTCTTTAAATATACACTTGAAGACTACATAAGACCAATTTAATTTTTCTTTCTTCAGCGAAATCTGTAAATGAACCAAGTTCTCATAGAACTGGACATTTTGTTTCTCTTTCCTAGGATCAGAAATTCCAAAATTAGAGGGCAAAAATGGAAAAAAATAACATTGCATGACAATGGACACTAAGTTCATAAAGAACCTTTTTTAAAAAATGAGATTATGGAAGAAAATACCATGAAAATAATAATCCTATGAGAATTGTTTTTTAAGCACAGTAAATTTGAGCCTTGGTCTTCATGAAGATACTACAGCTTATATAGAAAACTATAAATATACAAGACTCCAGGAAAAAAAGTCAAAATACATATTATTTAACATTCTGTAGGCCTAAAAAACTTTTGAGGAGAGGGATAAGGATTGCCAACTGAATCTTCACTTAAGAATATGGAACTATGAAAAATTCCTGGGTCAAAAGGGTGCTCCAAATGGAACCATACTTCATGAAAACATACAACTTAGATATATTTTTAAAAGGAAAGAAAAAGTCCTGAATAATTGCAGTCCCTTCCAAAAAGGAAATCTTAAATTAAGGGGAAAAGATTCTAATAGTGTAAACGAGTCTGGCTCAGAAAGAAAACTGAACAACATATCCAAGATTCTGTCCATAAAAGTAAAGACGTTACATCTTTAATATTAAAGAAATAGGCTATAAAAAAAGTTCATTCTCAGACTTGGTTTTAGTAAAAGCTCATTTGTGCTCCTTTGTGGGTGCATAATAAAGTTCCATGGGTTTATTCACTTTCCAGTATTTCTCACTGACCAATTCCAAAGAAAAAGAGCCATTTAATACCTAAAACAGAAAAAGAAAAAATTAGAAAACTGTTCAAAGCACAGTAGTGAGATGAAACAAACATCAAAGCCCATTTTTTTAAAATCTTAAGATAAAACTTGTCACTTACACTATTCATTAAAGGACAACCAAAATATATCAAAAAGGTAACTACCCCAATGCAAGTTTTCATTCTGTCAGGGCCTCAGGTCCCTGAACCATCTTCATTAGACTCCACAAAAACACCTGCCAGTCTCAGATGGTGAATATGCTCCCGGTTTCAACAGCTTGCTCTTTTAAATACTCACAGTGAACTGCCCACTGGCTGTTGCTATGTAAATGGTATACTGCTTCTCACTGGCTGTATCAAGGTTCATCTGGTTTGATTCTCCTTTGCTTCGAAGTTCTTCCAAAGCTAACCTCACAGCCAGATACTTGGACAAGTGATCAACAGTGGCATTACCTGAAGTCTTTATGTACCTGGAAAAATAAATCATTAATAATTTAAAAATCCACATTAATGATAAAAACATACTCAAATTATAGAATACATTTCTAACAAGCTAAATAAAATGTAAATAGTATCAAAAATTTATTCCTCTATTACCTAAACATTTTTTATTGAAAGGTACAGAAGAGGGGAAAGTACATACTCACCATCTGTCTTAAGGGCACAAAAGCTCTACCTACCTTACCATCCATAAAGATGACATAAAATGACAAAAATCAAACAAATACAAGGAGTACTGCAGGGGGGAGGGGGATACCCCTCAACCCCAAGAAGCAGAATTCTGCCATCTACAGCAGCAAGAGGAATAATAAAATTTTGAGTAAATTTTATACTAAGAACTGATCGATTTTCTGGTTTTTAAGACAGAGCCAAGAAGCACTAATCTTGAGACTTTTTTTAAAAGCGTGGTTTATAATTCAATCACTCACTGAATAAATAAAATTTAAAGAACTCTTCTTCCCTCTCTAGCTAGGAGGCTCATTCTTTTTATTGATTTATGTATTTATTTTTAAAGATTTTATTTATTTGAGAGTGAGTGAGAAAGAAAGCATGAGCGGGTGGGGAAGGGGCAGAGGAAGAGGGAGAAGCAGCCTCCCCACTAAGCAGGGAGCCCAACAGGGGCCTCGATCTCAGGACTCTGGGATCATAACCTGAGCTGAAGGAGATGCTTAACCAACTGAGCCACCCAGGTGCCCCAGGGTCACTCCTTTTAGATACACAAAAGTGGGTAGGAAGCACATGAGGAAGAAGGAAAACTACAATCTAGGCAGCCAAACATCCAAAAGAACCCTGGCAATCTATGGCATGACAAATACTGCCCTTACTTCTTATACAAAATTGCCTTTTAACTCCAAATTAAGTATTATGAATTCAGATAACCTGAAGCTAACCTACACACTTACCTTGTCTGTGCACTATCATCTTTTTCCATTAGTGTGGGATGAGGCCTGAATACTAATTCGATTTCACTAGCACCATCCATTACTGGATCAATTGCTACTGTTGCATTGTTATTATCAAGCTCAAGCCCAGAATCATCAGATGTTTTGGTCCGTTTGTTACTAGGTCCTGCTTCCTGATTACTGTGTGTGGAAGCATTACTACAGTGAGAACTGTCACCATTGTCTTCTGCTCCACTACCATTTTCGATCTGTTGTTTCTTGCCTCGCTGTAATCTAGTAAAGGAAAAATAAGGGGTTGCATAAAATTTACATTTGGACCTTTTCAATGCATTAATTTTGAAACACGTTTACTGAACTTTAGAATTCTAAAAAAGTCTTCATAATTCAATTTGCTCCAAGTTGGATAACGGCATTTATTTTGAAACTTCAAGTCCCAGAAAGTTCTAAAGAACCTCACTCACACACATATACTTGAATGATTTAAACAAATGTTTATATTCACTTAACAATTTTCTTTGTTGACTATAGGAATTATTGGCAAATCTTTATTTACATGTTGATAAATTTTTTTGTTATGAGATTTTTCAAGAAAGGCATGATTCAGAAATGAAAATGTAAAAGTTCTAAGGGAAGATATTCATGCCTCTTTAATTAAAGGTTCTTAAGGAAACAAGATTTAAGAGAACAGTAAGCAGTCCCTCCCTGCCAACCTCACTCAAAGTCTGCTAATATACTGTAAAATTATGCTAGTGAGAAAAATGAGATGGATAGCTAAATCACAAGCATGGTTACAGAAGCAGTCTAACAAGCTCAAATACAAAAAAAAACAAAACAAAAAACAAAAAAACAACCCCCCCCAAAAAAAAACCCACAATAACTGGGCAAGGTGCTTTGTATACAGATCTGATTACTCGTCAAAACAATCATCAAGGTAGTTAACATTATCATCATTTTATTGTTGAGAAAACAAAAGAAACTGAAGTTCAAAGATCCATGGTTATAAGCTAGTAAGTGCCAAAACTACAGCTAGGATGTGATACACATTCTACCACATTGCCCCTCCTCTATCTTTATATGAAAGAAATATGCAGAAATGATAGTATCATTATGACATGTTTACTCCCAGTATAAGGAAATTATAGCCGACTGCTTAGGAAACATGCTCAAGAACTTATACTTTTTAAAAACAATAACAAAAACACAAAATACGGTTTATGAAATCTATAGATCATTTTAAAATTAAGAGGGGATCATTAATATATCAAATGACAAAACTACGATCCAAAAAGACGTGAACAGATACAGTGAAATATTAGTCTTAAAAGGTGAAATAAGCCAGTCGTGATTCCATGTATACGAGGTATTTAAATTAGTCAAATTCATAAAAACAGAAAGTAGAATGGTGGTTGCCATGAGATGAGGGGAGGAGGAGGAAATTAGTTGTTTAATGGGTACAGAGTTTCAGTTTTACACGATGAAAAAAGTTCTGGAAATTGGCTGTACATTAATGTGAATGATTTACAATACTGAACTGTACACTTAAAAATGGTTAAGACGGTAAATTTTACATTATATCTTTTTTATCACAATATAAAATACATATAAATGATATGAATAGGCAAAAATAATGCAACAGAAAAATTCAACAGTGAAAATATAAAGACCATACTTCTGTATTTCCTAAAATCTACAACGAAAACAAAAGCAAAAGTTGTTTCAGTTAACTATAAAGTAATCTAACAAGGTTACTTGTCTTAATGTACGTATTTTTATCCCAAATTTCTTTCCAAAGAAGTCTGAGGTTGACAGAGCTAGGCTGATTTATTTCAGGCATCATTCTTAAAATAATATTCATAATAAAGATTAATGAATCTTGCTTTACCAAATCATATGTATAATACTACATACTATTCTAGAGGTAGCATTCCTAGACCTACACTATCAAACTTGAATGTCATATGAGGAACAGTAACAGTAATTAGGAATGTCAATATTTAGCTCTATCCTTGCTCAGCGGGGAGCCTGCTTCTCCCTCCGCCTGCTGCTTCCCCTGCTTGTGCGCGCTCTGACACATAATCTTTAAAAAAAAAAAAAAATTAGCCTCTACTATTTAAAGAACTAGTAGACAGAAGTAGAATCTGAAATAAGTATAGAATCCAATATAACTATTTTGACAAAGACAGATCAAGACTGCTACACAAAAGAAACTAATTTTAATTCAATATAAAAGAAGAACTTAAAAAAATTCCTACATTCAAAAATATTTACTGAGCAGCTACCTGAAGCCAAGCATGGTTCTATGCAATGGAGTTACAAGAATCAGTAATACTAATGGTCTCTCTACCCTCTAAGGGCTTATATTGTTCTAGTGCAGCAGGTAACATACATGTCAGAGAGTAAGTGCTGTGGAGAAAAATGAGGAAGGGAGAGTAAGATGGCTGGTGTCCTGAGGTGGAAGATGGGAACTTAGCAGACATCTGAAGAGAGTGAGAGTGTGCCATGTGGATTATCTGGAAGAGGGTTCCTTAAAGAAAGAACAGTAAGTACAAAGGCCTTGAGACGAAACCATATTTCGGAAGTCTGAAGAACAGCAAGGAAGCTGTAATAGAGCTGTGAACAAATGAAAGGAGCTTCTATCACATATTCCCACTATTAGAAATGTTCAAGCAAAAATCAAAGGACTATCTGCAGAAGATTTTACAAAGGGGACTCTCTGTCCTGCTAAAAGACTAAAATGAACACCATTAAAGTCCCTCAAACTCTTAGAAATGCGTTCTTTCAAAATAAATACATTCAACACTTAATACTTTACTTTGCTAAACAGAGTTGTAGGTCAGTTTAATATAGTTACAATGTAATACATCGTCTTCAAAACCACTTCAGGAACCTTAAAAATAGCAGTGCTTGGACCTCAATCAAACATTCTGATTTGCTTGGTTTGGGATGATACCGGAGGTCCTAAAATTTTAAAATTTTCCGTGATTCTGATGTTCAGCCAAGGTGAGAAACACTAGACTGGGATGGGGCTTTACTGGCATCTCCTACTTTGGAAAATGATGACTCTCACTGAGGCCTGAATATATTAGGAAGTATCCGAAAGGAAACAAGAATGAGCATAAGAAAGCGCCCAGGTTATGCAGGGTGTTGAAAGCCATCATTAAGGTCTTTTAACCTGAAAGTGAAGAGAAGATAGACATAAGAGGCTTCAAAGCAAAGGAGAACCAAGATCTGACTTCCAATTTAACAGAATCACTCCGACTGCTGTGCTGAGAACAGACTTTGAAGAGATAAGCATGGAAAGTAGAAAGACCAATTAGAAAACTATTTCAATTCTTCAAATGAAAGATGGTGGTGGCCTAGACCAATCTGGATATATTATGGAGAAAGTTAAAAATATATTCACAGATTGGAGTATATAGTGTAAGAAAAAAGAGAAATGTTAAGGCTGACTCCAAAGTTTTTGGCTAAAGCAAATGGAATGACAAAGTTGCCATCAACTGAAATGAGCAAGAATGAAGAGAAGTAGGGGGTAAGAATACAAAGTTCAGTATTAGACATGTTAAATTTGAGTTAAGGAATAGCTGATTCATACAAAAGGAACCAGGAGAATATTGTCTCCTGAAAGCCAAGTGAAGAAAACCATTCAAAGAGAAATTAACTGTGTCAAATGCTACTGAGGAAGACGGGAAAATGAGGTCTGAGAATCAGCAATTAGACTTTGCAATCTGGAGGTCACTGGAAAATTTGATAATGTGAAATTCTGGAGGTGGGGGAGGGGATAAAAGCCTGGTTACAGGGGGTTCAAAATAGAATGGGAGAAGAACTGGAGATAGTGAGTACAGACAACTTTTTCAAGCAGTTTTGCTATAGAAGAGAAGAAAAAAAATGGTAAGTGGAGGGGGAAGTGGGTACAAGAGAGACTAGTACTGTCAACAGAATACCCTAATAACTCCTAGAGGTATATATTAATGCCTGCATGGAAAGGTAACCATGCAGAACTACTATATGTTACTGCATTGTATCTTTTTCAAAGTGGAGGCTATTAAGTAAATTCAATTATCTTAATAAAAGTATTCAGAAAAATGTCCACCATTGCTGGCCTTCTTTCCCATATACCTGTTCAAGGCCTGTATCTTCAGTCCTTCCTCAATGCTGTGACTGAGTGCTTGCTGATTATTGTGCTTGTTGATCCTGGCTAATACTCTCTCCTGATGAGCTTCATACTCATCACGACTTGGATAAATTTTGCTGATGAGTGCATCAAAGTTTGGGTCTGGCCTTAGTGATCTTTTAGAAACTAGCTTTTTCCGACAGGTAGGACATTCTTTATTGCTAAATAAAGAGAGGGGAAAGAAAATGTAAACAATGTCAGTATCTTTGAGCTAACGACAAAAATATCCAACTTCTGGATAGTTATCTCTACTCTAATATCTTTACTCAGTTACAGAAATTTAAACTGATTAACCTGAATTTCTTTGAAATTCTGATTTGAGGGTAAACAAGATTTTGGGAACTTCGGGCAGTATTTGCCAACAGGCAAAAATCTGAATACTTTCCAATGATAATTTATATGTATCATTTTAGAAATAAAAATCTATTCCTTGCTAATATAAATTTCCTGATATCCATGCCCTACAAGGAAAATTTACCCACTAATACATATTAATTTATGTTATCAATCCTTTTATTAAAATAGGATTCATAAAGATATTTTAAACCTAATTTAGAGGTAGAAGAACCAGTTTCATGTTTTATAATTTCCTCAAAACAAATGCTCATGCTATAAAGCTTTTAAAATTGTATAAAATCAACTGTTTCAAAACAAAGATTCTCCAATAATTAAAACTTAGACTTCAGAAAAATTTCCAGTTCTCAAATGAATTACTTATAGAGTGTACTTCTCAAAACCCATACAGCACCATCTTGGTATAACTAAATACCTAGTATAACTCATTTCAACATACCCACTTCTGAGGGCTGTGATAATGCAGTCTGCACAAAAACGATGTAAACACTCCTTTGTAGTCATGGTGTTCTTCAACATATCCAAACAAATTGGGCACATTAATTCACTGTGTAGACTTCGAGGTGAAACCACAATTTCCAAGCCATCCGTTATTGCCTCCTGTAGAAGAGTCACTTTAAAATTAAATGCTACATTTTTTTTATTATGGACAAGTTCAAACATACAAAGTACTGAAAATGACAAAAATGAAAATCTATGTACCCATCACCCAGCCACCACCATTGTCAACTCACAGTGTTTTATCATAATCTTCCCCAACCCCCTTCAGCCCCACCACTGCATTATATCAATGCTCTTATTTAAAGCTAAAAAGAATGTGTTTAAATATAATGAATAAATAATGATATGTTTAAAAGCCAAGTTAAAAAAAACACTGAATTTGGAATCAGATGCCTCAGGTTCTAATTCTAGCCATATTAACCTGTCTTCTCATCTTCAAAATGAGGAAGGCTAAATAAACTTTAATTCTTCTATCTTCACAAATTCTACCATTTTGATAACAAAACTATGTATTTCATGCCATCTATTTAAATATTTTAAGATTTCAATACAAGTATGTCTAAGTTACATACAGTTTAACAGGATTTCATTTCAAGATCACTTATTGAACCTTAAGTTTTGGTCTACAGAAGCACTTTTATACAAAGTGGTCAGGTTCTCAGGCTAACCTACAAACTAATTTAATCCACAGTACCAGTATTAGTATTTCTAACCAATATGTGTAAAAACATTTCAGTGGAAAAATGCATTTGGAGTTCCAGTGTAGAATTCCAGCACATCTCCCAACTGCAGAGATGAGGGACTCCTACTTTCTTCACCACTACCCACCTTTCCCACAAGGTGGCACTGAGTACAAATTTACCTAGCTCTAAAGGCACAGATCCTGGCTCCTATGGATTCAGGAAAGATGTCTAGTAGGTGGCTACTGAAGAGGAAAGTGCAGGTAGAAATGAAAGGCTTCCCATATGTTACTGACACTTCCTATTTCCACGGGCTCTCCACACTTGTGTTTCCTCTACAGGGTCAAAGAATGAAGACCCTACAAGGAAAGACACAGAAACTATAGCTATTGTCCATGAAGGACTCCAGTAAAATATCTTTACATTTACAATAACTACCACTATTTCTGAGTGTCTTACTATGTCTCAACCTCTCTATAGAAGGCACTTTCAGTATTTTCTTTTACTTAATTCTATACACACACAAACTTTTGATTTAGGAATTACAACCTCCATCTTACAAATGAGGAAACTATGAGAGCATGATGACGACTCAGCTAGTAACCAAGTCTGCCCTCTTCCTCTTTAGAACTTGCCTACCAAAATCCCACCCCAGGATAAACTCGACCATCCATGTTCTCTATCTACGCACCTGTGCAGGTGTGTAGCACTGTGAGAGAAAAGGGGGGAATCATTCAACCAGACTGGTATCACTAAAAATTTTACCAGTTTCAAATGGGTGTTCAGCACTGCCCAGCAATTACTTTCTCTTTAACAAACTTGTTTTTTCTATGCTATTTCAGACCTTTTCTTCTATCTGCAGAACTTCCTACATCTGAACATTCAAAAGATTACCTTACCTCAAATTTCATTGAGGTATGACATTTTTATAAATCATCTTCTTTCTTGCTACAAAGAGAAAATATGCCTCTTCCTATCAAAAGTACCTTCCTTCCTCCCTTTTCAAATATATCCTTTTGATTATTCTATTTGCTCTCAAGTTTCAGCAATCTCTGACTCTCCACTAAATCAGCCTAGAATACCATCTGCATGGGGTTGCTATATAGTGACATGGGAACAAAACACCTTTGAGCCATGCAGGGCACAGGTGTACCTCTATCTCCCATCTTATAAACAAAATTTAAAACCAATTCCATGTTCCCCTCCAGTTTCTACTCCATTTCTCTGCTTCTCTGAAGAATCAAACGTCTCTGAAAAATTACCTACATGTTTTCACTTTTTCCCCCCTTCAACACAACACAATCTATTCAAGTGAATTTACTCCTGCCAAGGTCATGAAGTGTAAGTACACAGTGCCACAGACAACGTACACTTTTGTAATCCTCATCTTACTTACCTCTCAGTAGTGTTGAACACGGTAACTACATCCTCCCTCTTTAAGATGTATCCTCTTAGATTTTGATCCCCTCTCTCCATCTCCTATTTTTCTTTACTTTGGCTGTTCCTTCTCAATCTCCCTTGCCAGTTTCTCTTCCCTTTATTTATTTCTAAATGTTGAAGCTCCTCTGGATGAAATTCTGGGCCTCTCTGCTCACCTCTCTCCAAGTGATCTTCTCATTCTCATTGCTTAAAATGTGCTGACAACCCCCAAAATTTTGTATTTAGTCTAGACCCCTAAGTTAACATCTTTGCCTGCCTGACTTAAGACATCTCAAACTGAGTTCAATTTTAAGCATGTTTATCTCCTTCAAACCTGCTCCTCCCCGATCTTTACCTTCTTAATCTCCCTAGTGCCCCGTCCCATTATTATTTATTACAGCACTGAGGACTTTCCCCCTTTACACAACTTGTCAAATGTGTGCTTCCCTGGATATTTATTCATTTAATGTCTATAAACTCCATAAGCTCGTGCCACATCTATTTTATTCACTTCACCTAGTGCCTAGCGTAGGACCTGGTATAGAGTACACACTGAAATTATTTGTTGAATCAATGAAGTGTAAACCAAACATACACAAGACTACTTATATATAAATTCATTATTACCATTATGTTTTTTTAAGTTTTAGTTTTCTAAAAATGTATCCCAGTTTCCATATGTGTTGTATTTCCCCCAAGTTTATCTTAGTCTACATTACCTGAGGTGTTCGTTGTAGTTCATATAAACTGAGTTCCCATGTTTTGCTTAATGGTTGAGTTCCATTTGTTTGCACAGCCTGAGACATTGCTAAGAATAAAAAGGAAAGAAGAACAATTTTAGTACCTGAAAGGAAAGTTAATCTCAAAACTGATTTTTTTGGCATCGTGAATCCTGAAAATAATCAAAATAGAAATGATACACTGGTGCCTCAAAAATTAAAAGAAAAGTGCAAAAAAGTGCAAGAATCTTTTCACTTATAAATACAAGCTATCTGAGTGCAAGAGACTATCACGGATCTCTGAATGCCCAACAGGAAGCACACAGAAAGAGCTAAAATTATTACTGAATGTGCAGAAATCGGTCTTAATCCTAAACAATAAATATGCTTCTAAAATTCACAGTCATGGAACTTAGAACTATATCGGGAAAATTTAAGACTCTCCAGTATGGTCAATTCTTGCCAGAAATAACAAAATCTCCTTTATAGTACTTTCAACTCCCGGTCACTGTGCCTCTACTTTCACAGCGCCACTCATGAAAAATCCCCTACCTGATATAGTAAGTCAGCTTATAATGTTCAGAAAGCTCTTCCTAATGCTGAACCCAAAACTGCTACCTAATTCATCCTACAGCTGCCCTCTGGAGTCACAATGATTAAGACTAATAATTTTTCTACATGACAACCTTTCAAATATTTGGGTACTGTTATCATATCCCACCTGATTTTTCTTTCCTTTTGGCTAAATATTCTAGCCCCTCCTATTGCTCACCATCTAATGTGATTTCAAGGTCTCCTCACCACCCTGATATTAATTGTGCCTCTCCCCTCTAGTTATGAATAAACTGAACAATGTTAAGGCCAACTTCTGTGCTTGTCTTTGAATAGGAGAATGGAATCTAGGATACATGTGAGGAAGACAGTCTTAGAAGACTAACTCTTATCTGGCACAAGAAAAAGAAGGGGCTCCAAGCATTAAAATATTTAGTAGGCATCTATTATTAGCCAAGCAGAACTGCTCTAGGTCCTCGTTTCAGAATTCACAGCCTAAAAAAAAAAGAAATGCATGTAAGTAAGTAAACTACAATCTGACAAGATAAATTCTAAGCAGCAGTATGGAATAAACAATATGGAATTACAGAATAGGATCGGGGAATTTGAGGAGTCAGGGCAGGCTTCAGCGAAGATGGTATAAGCTTTAAAAAACAAGAGATTACTACCCTGGGATGGGAGTAGAAAAGAGGGTTCCAGACAGACTAGAACAGCATGTATGAAGACAGGCATGAAAACCAGGTATGCCTGTATGTGGAAGCTATTGGAAGTTTTAAACAAGAAAGTAATGTGATCAGTTTCACAGAAACTCAAGCAGTAGTGTAGAAGGTAGAACAAAAAAAAGTAAATAGCAGTAAGAAGACCAGTGAAGAGGCTGTTAACAAAAACCTGAGTGATCTTAACTATCTGAACCAAAGCAGTTAAACATGGGCAGAGAGAATGAGACAGACATACCCAATGATACATTCGACAGTGATGTAAGAGAGGAGGGTCCAAATGGACTTTGGGAAAGCAACCATCCCTTTACTGAGATGGAGAACACAGAAAAAAGATACGGGTTGGAGTTGCTATAAACACAGAGTTCCAGTTATTTATGGACCACTGAAGTAGAGTGGTTCAGTAGACAGAAAAATCCCACACATATGATTTAAGTAAACCATATATTCTACACTGGCATGTAGACAATGAAGGACATGACCTATTTATATCCAAGAAGCTAAACTTCCTATTTCCGGCAAATACCATTTAAACAGATCTGCTATCAAGAACTCACCCAATCAGCAATTAGCTCAACTTTGCTTTGAGAAGTAAAAGCACTTCACTGAAACTTAACCTCTATTCTAGCCCCCTCTAAAATTCTACATACCTGTCTCAAGAAAAGCCACATTTCACATAAGTTTCTCCCTTGCCCAAGCAACAATTTGAAATAAATATGATCAAACATTTCAGATGAGCAAGTTATGAATTTTTTTTTCTTTTACAATTTCAAGGCTGGGACACCTGGGTGCCTTAGTCTACTAAGCCTCTGCTCTCAGCTCAGGTAATGATCCCAGAGGTCCTGGGATTGAGCCCGGCATCGGGTTCCCTGCCCAGTGGAGAGCCTGCTTCTCCCTCTGCCCCTCCCCCTGCTCAAGCTCTCTTTCTCAAATAAATAAATTTTAAAAATCTTAAAAAAAAAAAAAAAAAGAGTTTTACAATTTCAAAGCTGTCCTCTGAGTGTAACCTGAGTATTCTCATTCGTTTTGCTTATCAGAACTAGTGGACTCCCAAGCAAGCAAAAATACCTTGAGACTTTTGTGCTTCCTGGCAGATATATATGTCATTATTTCTACCCTAAATCCTACCACACATAATGAATCTCTCAGAGAACTAAAATTACTCAGGGGGAATTTCTAAGAATTTGAAATCCTAACCCCATGTCCCAACCTGTAACTGTTAACCTGAGGCCCACTATAAACAGAATAGTCCTTTTTTCTGTCTCCAGAAAGCTCCTCCAGCAAATTAATGGGAACCATGAAATAAAAAAAGCCTTCTGCTGAAGGCTCGTTTCTACAGATACCAGTTCTCCCACACATAACCATATTATATCTGATTTAGATATTTGTGTTCCTGTAGCAACAAGATTCAGGAAGTAATTCACAAGTTAGTTGTAGTTGCAGATTTTCCTGGTACTTGGAAAAACTGGGATTTCTGTAGCTTTTAAAAGTTTTCCAGTCTCTCTGTTTGTATCTATATTACATGTTTCCTGGTATCTGGAGTCTTAACTGCTACTGCATGGATGCTATCTTACCAAATAATGCAGCAGGTAATCCTGAGACCAAAAAAATGATACAATCTTGCTGATCATCAAAACCATGATCTCTATTTTTAAGAACATACAGCAGTGCAGATCTGAATAATATTTAGTAGCCTCTCCTGTGACCTGACCAAGGAGAGTCAATAAGGATCTGAGATTTAAAAATTCCATTTTTCTGCCTCAAGACATAATTCACACACTGAGGAAGCATATACATAAAACATGGCCTAAAGGCCATGATTCACCTGTATAAAAGGAAGCTCAAATTTCTACTTTTGGCAGTCAATGAACAGATAAGCTTTCAAGAATTAGTTCCTCTTTTTTTAGTTCAGTACACTATGCCATTTAAATTTAATCTAAATTCTACCCTTCCCCAAAATCACATATAACCTTTCTTCTACTTTCATTTGGTGAGAAGCTGCAATTCTGCCTGTAGCTCCCCCTTGTCCAAGCCAAGAATGTGAAACACATTTAGCTTCTGATTTTCATACGAATGAATTGTCATTTTAATGAGTAGTATTTGGGAGTTATCTATGTATACTACTAATATACAGACAGAGAAAACAAGAATGGATCACCTACGAATAATTAAAACCTGAAAGGATGGAGAGAAGAGATGAAGCCAGTGAAGATGAGAAATGAGGTCAGAAAAAGTAATCTTAGAGATTCTTTCCAGCAAGAAGAATGTGCTTCCTAGAAGACTACTGCCTGATGATCTTTGCAATACAACAGAAAAAGATCTAGGTCTACCTGGCCAAATCCCCAATAATAACACCTCCATAATACTCCTGAATAAGAGATATTCAACAAAACATAAATGTATCCTGCACAAAGCAGGCTCTCACTTTTGTGGAGACAATGTACAAATGAAAAGTGAACATTACTCTGGACAAGATAATTTGGCAGAAACAGAAAAAAAATCTGATAAACAACCTAGTTACAGGCAGACTTTGGAAGCTTGCAGCTTCAATAACCAAAGGAGAAGTATCAATATGATATTCAGAATGTTCTTTTAAAGAGACTGCAAATACCTGGCACTTTCATGCTGACTTTTTGTATCTTCACATGTATGGCACGCAATCATTTTGCAGGGGCTCAATGTGGTTTCAAAAGCTTTTTCAACACAGCACCCCCAGAAGTGACCACCCACAAAGGGCAGAATATGCAAAAGAGATGAGAAATTCTTGTGCATTCTACATAGAAAGATTTAATAAGTTTCTTTTTTTTAAAGATTTATTTGAGAGAGATTGGGAGAGCACACATGGCGGGGGGATGGACAGAGAGGGAATGAGAGGGACAAGGAGACCCCACACTGAGCACAGAGCTGGCCACGAGCAATCCCAGGACCTGGAGGTCACGACCTGAACTGAAACCAAGAGTCAAGACAACCAACCAACTGGGATACCGAGGCACACCAAGTTTATCTATTTTAAAACAATAAAAAGTTTAGACTTCTGGTTTCCAGTTCCACATGTTAGTCACACTTTGTCCTAACAAGTAAAAAACTGTAGAGGGTAAAAAATCAATAACTCTTCTTGGGTCCGTAAGCAAGGGGAGGACACAAGAAAACAACTGCCCCCAAGACAGGAAAGACAAAAAATAAAGGGATCTCAGCTTACCAGAGCAATTCAGGAGTGGAAACTCCAATAGGAATTAGTAGGTAAATCTGAACATCCAACTCTTGATTTTGGTTCAGGTCATAATCTCAGGTTTGTGAGAGGAGTCCTGCATTGGGCTCCATGCACAGGGTGTGGAGCCTGCTTGGGATTCTCTCTCTCTACCCCTCCTCCCTTTCAATCAATCAATCAATCAATCAAATCTTTAAAAAAAATTGCTGGAGGATCAGTGCAGAGAAGTCTGATAGTTAAAAACTCCAGGACTCAGTCATAGGAGAACCCCCAAAATATTATGAAATTTACCTCCATAAGCTTGACCAGATTCCCACAGGAAATAATAGGGAAAATTCCCCTTATGTTTGCCAGAGCAGTCTGTTCTTCTTAACAAGGCCTACCCTTAGGAAAAACTAGTTAATCAGAACCTAGCATGCTGGGATATTATCAGAACCTAACTGACCTAGGGAAGGGCAATACCCAACCCCAGCCCAGTCTAGTCATCCTGTCCCACCTAAGGGGGGAGGAAGAAAACTGAGAACCGCTAATGAAGCTCACAGTCCAGAGTATTAGTCTCATTAATAGACTGAGACCTAATTACAGGACTACAGAGACCTTCCTCTCCCCTTACACCTCACCACCACATAACTAAAGGCCTATTTACAGCCGTTCCTTATACCCAGTATATCATGTGTGGCCATGTAGAAAAAAATTACAAGGCATACTAAAAGCAAAAAACACAATTTGAAGAGACAAAGCAAGCATCAAAAGTAGACATGGCAAAATATTCCTGGAATTATCAGATCAGGAATTTAAAACTACTATGGCTCTAGTGAGTAAGAACACATGGGCAATGTAAGCAGGGAGATAGAAATCCTAAGAAAAAAACAGTAAGAAATGCTAGAGATCAAAAACAATTGTAACAGACATGAAGAATGCCTTTGATGGGGGCGCCTGGGTGGCTCAGTCGTTAAGTGTCTGCCTTCAGCTCAGGTCATGATCCCAGGGGATCGAGACCCACATGGGGCTCCCTGCTGGGCGGTAAGCCTGCTTCTCCCTCTCACTCTGTCCCTGCTTGTGTTCCCTCTCTCGCTGTCTCTTCAAATAAATAAATAAAATCTTAAAAAAAAAAAAAAAAGAATGCCTTTGATGGGCTTATTAGTAGCCTGGAAACCGTTCAGGCAAGAACTCTTGAGCTAGAGGACAACAGATCAATAGAATCCTCAAAAACTGAAACGGAAAAAGAACAAAGAGGGGGGGGGGACAGAATAGAATATCCAAGAACTGTGGGTTAACCTCAAAAGATTTAACATACATGTAATGGGAATATCAAGAGGAGAAAAAAGGAGAGAAAGGAACACAATAAATAATTGAAACAACAGTGACTGAGAATTTCCCAAAATTAATGTCAAACCCCACACCATAGATCCAGGAAGCTCAGAGAACACCAAGCAGAATAAATGCCAAAAACACTATACATGGCATATCATTATCATACTACAGAAATTCAAAGACAAAGAAAAAAAAAGCCCGGGGCGCCTGGGTGGCACAGCGGTTGGGCGTCTGCCTTCGGCTCAGGGCATCTGCCTTCGGCTCAGGGCGTGATCCCGGTGTTCTGGGATCGAGCCCCACATCAGGCTCTTCCGCTATGAGCCTGCTTCTTCCTCTCCCACTCACCCTGCTTGTGTTCCCTCTCTCGCTGGCTGTCTCTATCTCTGTCGAATAAATAAATAAAATCTTTAAAAAAAAAAAAAAAGAAAAAAAGGGAAAAAAAGCCTGAAAGAAGCCAGAGGAAATGGTTACACTTAAAAAAAAAAAAAAAAGTAAAGTACAAAGTGCATCCTGCACTTTGGACTTACTTACACTGCATTACAGCTGCTAGCAGAACTACCCCTCTGACTTGACTTAATATATCTTACTATTTTCTCCTACACCTAGAAATGAGCCTACCTTTCAACAGAAGTTAAATAAATGAGGGAAGATATTTAGAAAGGAAAAAATGAACTTAGATGATACATAATGGTAAAGAATTACTGCTTACTAAAGCTGATCTTACATAATTTAACCAGGCATCTTCAAACTGGAATAAGCATGTGTACTCCTGACCTACACAAAAGCTTTACAGGGAACTATCCAGGGCTAGGATAGTTTTCCAATAATTCAATTTACAGGTTATCAATTTTCCTGAAGTCTTTCTATCCAAATCAACCTAAGAACAGGCCTATGTATCTGGGTGGGTATCTCTCCTTCCCTAATCCTTTCATAAGATCAGGAATCATTCATTCACTCAAATATTGATTTATCTACTGCACCCCATGCACTGTACAAGGTGCTAGAAATACCAACAATAAACAGAACAAACATGCATACAACAAATTAATAATTCTTATGTACTATGTAAAAGATACAAAAAGGAACTGTGGATTTTATAGTCAATAGGAGAAAAGGAGCTATTTAAGACAGAGGAATCAAGGGACGCTTGGGTGGTTCAGTCGGTTAAGCATCTCGTTTGGCTCAGCTCATGATCCCAGAGCCCTGAGATCAAACCCCACACTCCCCAAATCGGGCTCCCTGCTCAGTGGGGAGCCTGCTTCTCCCTCTGCCTGCTCCCCCTGCTTGTGTGATGTGTACTGTGTCAAATAAATTTTAAAAAATAAAAAAGAGGAATCAAGGAGACTTTCAAAAGAATAGACATGTTGGGGAAAAAAAAAAAAAGAAAGGTCAATGTGGCTGGTAAGGAGGAAAATATACAAGAGCTTAAAGAGAGGCCATCTTCTCAAGAATCAAATGGGATTTAAGAACATACAGGATGTGGGACACCTCGGTGGCTCAGCCGGTTTAAGCAGCTGCCTTTGGCTCAGGTCATGATCCTAAGGTCCTGGGATCCAGTCCTGCATCGGGCTCCTTGCTCAGCGGGAAGGCTGCTTCTCCCTGTCTACCACTCCCCCTGCCTGTGTTCACTCTCCCTCTCTGATTTAAAAAAAAAAAAAAATATGTGTGTGTGTGTGTGTGTGTGTGTGTGTATACACACGCATATACATATACAGATGTGTAATGAGTAAAATCTTCCTCAGGAATATTGATAATCTTTAATTTTTAAGTATTAAAACCATAAAAACTGAAAAACTGAAGCATCAGAAATTAGAATATAAACCTAAAGAAAATAAAAGGGAAAAATGATCATTATAAAAGCATAAATCAAACAGCAACAGCTACAAAAAAAAAAAAAATTTGTTCATGAAAGCAAATTTATTTGATAAAGCTAATACTATAAATTTCCCACAAAACCAAAAAGAAAAAAAATGCACATACAGAAAGATATAAAATATATTTTTAAATTAGCTTAACAGACTGCTGTATTCTACTTTATACCAATAAATTCCTTATTAAAAGTCTCAGCAAATTAAAAATAGATGAAAACACTCTTAACTTCATGAATATATACCAGAAGCTCCAAGATTAAAACTTTTGAAGACTCCTATTTAAAAAGTCAGGAAAAAGCAAGAGTGCCGTTCTGCTAGACTTCCATAATGCCACCAAAAAAAAAATAATAATAATAAGGGAGCAGGGCACTGGAAAAGGAAATAACAGAAGTATCACCTGTAGATAATACAAATACTTTGAAAATCCAGTAGAATCAAATGAAAAGTTATTATAACTAAAAAAAGGCAGCAACAAAGTGATTCTAAGGTTCACCTGAATTATGCACAAGAACACCCAGGATATTTTGAAAAAGAATAATAATCAGGGAGACATACCTTACATCAAATATTAAAACTCCATGAAAAGCAACACTATGGTCTAAAGAAAAGATTATCAGATTAATGCAACAAAAAACAAAGGGTTCAAAAACAGACATGTAAATTTATGTAATTTAAGATATTTTAAAGAAGGATTTAAACAAATATTTAAATTTTAAAAATTAAATTAGATGTACCTAAACAAATAAAAATTCCAGAACGATTGGGGCACCTGCGGTAGCTCAGGTGGTTAAGTGTCTGACTCTTGATTCTGGCTCAAGTCATGATCTTAGGGTCATGAAATCAAGCCCCATATGGGGCTCCCTGCTCAGTAGGGAGTCTGCTTAAAATTCTCTCTCTCCCATTCCTGCTCTCCCCCCCCATTCTTGCTCTCAAATAAATAAAATCTTTTTTAAAAATTACAGAAGGATTAAGCATTAAAAAAAAACTACACAAGATACATAAAAAAGCAGGAAGAATGCTGCATACTATTAAGATTAGGAAGGCAGGCTAATAAGCAAGATGCAATACCAGAATACTTTAAAAGTTCACATTTCACCTAATAAATTTTTTTAACTTCTATACAAAATCAAGGAAAGACATCATAAGCAAACTTAAAAGGTAAGCAATAGACAAGGAGAAAATATTTGCAACATGTATAAGGCAAATACCCATAATGTACCCTGAATCTTCCCTCAAGACAACTTAAAAGGCAACTTAAAATAGGCAAAATGACTTACTCAACTTCACTAATCAATCACTAAATTGCAAATCAAAACACTGCTATTTACATAAGCTCTATTTTTTGTTTGTGATACTGACAAAAATTAAGATGACTAACAATATCTGGTGTTAGAGTATGCAGAAACAGGAATTCTCAAATCAATGAAGAAAGGCATGGTTTTGGGGACAGAGCCATTTGGCATTTAGAGCATGATTACAGTTATTTGGCCTTAGGAATACACTCCTTGAGATGAAAACTGGATAAATTAAGCTATATATGACTATTACAGAAATCTCTATGGAAACGCACACCCCATTTTAAAATTTATTATCTTTGATCAACATACAATTAAGAAATTTATGGTTGATGTCATTATTTTATCCACATTCCTTAGAAGTGTAATAGTTATGGTGTTGGAAAAATTGGGACAGCCACATGCAGGAGAATGAAACTGGACCATCTCCCTACACCATACACAAAAATAGACTCAAATGGATGAAAGACCTAAACGTAAGACAGGAATCTATCAGAATCCCCGAGGAGGGGGCGCCTGGGTGGCACAGCGGTTAAGTGTCTGCCTTCGGCTCAGGGCGTGATCCCGGCGTTATGGGATCGAGCCCCACATCAGGCTCCTCCACTATGAGCCTGCTTCTTCCTCTCCCACTCCCCCTGCTTGTGTTCCCTCTCTCGCTGGCTGTCTCTATCTCTGTCAAATAAATAAATAAAATCTTTAAAAAAAAAAAGAATCCCCGAGGAGAACACAGGCAGCAACCTCTGTGACCTCGGCCACAGCAACTTCTTACTAGACATGTCTTCGAGGGCAAGGGAAACAAGGGCAAAAATGAACTATTGGGACTTCATCAAAATAAAAAGCTTTCTGCACAGCAAACCATACAGAGCACTTATGACCTGTCCTCATCAAAGAGCATTTCCTGGGGCACCTGGGTGGCTCTGTCTGTTAAACGTCTTGCCTTCGGCTCAGGTCATGATCCCAGGGTGCTGGGATCAAGCCCCGTGTCAGGCTCCCTGCTCACTGGGGAGCCTGCTTCCCCCTCTCCTCCCCACTCATGTGCTCTCTCTCATTATCCCCTTCTCTCAAATAAATTAATAAAAATCTTAAAAAAAAAAAAAAAAGCTTTCACACAGCAAAGGAAACCATGACAAAACCAAAAGACAAGCAACAGAATGGGAGAAGATATTTGCAAATGTCTTACCAGATAAAGAGCTAGTATCCAAAATCTATGAAGAACTTATCAAACTCAACGCCCAAAGAACAAATAATCCAATCAAGAAACGGGCAGAAGACACGAACAGACATTTCTCCAAAAAAGACACACAAATGGCCAACAGACACATGAAAAAATGTTCAACATCACTCGGCATCAGGGATACATAAATCAAAACCACAATGCAATACCACCTCACACCAGTGAGAATGGCTAAAATTAACAAGTCAGGAAACACAGATGTTGGCAAAGGTGCAGAGAAAAGGGAACCCTCCTACACTGTTAGTAGGAATGGATGCTGGTCCAGCCACTCTGGAAAACAGTATGAAGGTTCCTCAAAAAGTTAAAAATAGAGCACCCTATGACCCAGCAATTGCACTACTAAGTATCTACCCCAAAGATGCAAATGTAGCAATCTGAAGGGGCACCTGCACCCCAATGTTTATAGCAGGCAATGTCCACAACAGCCAAACTATGGAAAGAGACCAGATACCATCAACAGATGAATGGATAAAGATGATGTGGGGTATGTGTGTGTATTCAATGGCATACTTAATACTCAGCCATCAAAAAAATGAAATCTTGCCATTTGCAATGACATGGATGGAACTAGAGGGTTAATGCTAAGCAAAATAAGTCAATCAGAGAAAGACAATTATCATATATGATCACACTCATGCGGAATTTAAGAAACAAAACAGGATCACAGGGAAAGAGAAGAAAAAATAAAACTAGATGAAATCAGAGAGGGAGACAAACCACAAGAGACTCTTAATCATAAGAAACAAACGGAGGGTTGCTGGAGGGGATGGGGGTGAGGGGATGGGGAAAATAGTTGATGGACATTAAGGAGGGCACGTGATGTAATGAGCACTTGGTGTTATATAAGACTGATGAATCACTGACCTCTACCTCTGAAACTAATAATACATTATGTTAACTAATTGAATTTAATTTTTTTTAAAATGAGAAAAAATACGATTTACTTCAAAAAAAAAGGAGTAATAGTAGACAGACACATTAGCTCAGAACTTCAATACATATATTTTAACATACACAGGTACCTTAAACCCTAAAATAATCTCATTTATCCTTTTAAAAAATTCAATAAAATTAACAGTTATAAATACTAAACAGTATCTGACAAATAGATGCCAATGAAAGAAAACATACCAAAAGAACTGTCTCTGTTCTTTGGCCAAATCAAAAAATAACACTGTACTGTATTAGCTGAATCCTCACCTCTCAAAGCAGCCTGAATCTGTCAAAAGTTCTGACCTTGTATTGGCTCTTTCAGGAAATCTAACGAACAAAAATTCTCATACAGGTATGCAATAAACATATATACAAGAATGGTGATCACAGCATTGTTTGTGATAGCAAAAAATCCTAAAAGTCTATATATGTCTGTCAAAAGGAATATGGTAATTAGGATATAGCCAAAGCTATACATGCTGACATGGAATTCAACATATGTATACAACATACATTAATTTTTTTAAAAAGCAAGTTGTAGGGCAAAATATATATAACATGATCTATTTTAGCAATACAAAAAAAAAAATCCAAACACCTAAACATATGTTTGTGATTTTGAGTTCTGTTCACTATATTTCAGCCACATTTGCCATCTTTCTCTTTATGTTGCCAAGCTCATTCTCATTTTAGAATCTTTTTACTAGTGCAACCCTTCCATCTGGAACAGAATGCTTTCGTCCTAACCACCTCCCCAAGATTTTGCCATTGCTAGCTCCTTCATGAATTCTAACAGGATTCTAACTTTGCCATTTTCTCATGTCTCCTTCTCTTCTCTTTTTTCAACACAGCACTTTTATAGTCTCTAAGCCCCTTGAAGGCAGAGTATTTATCTACAATATCCCCAGAACCCTGCACTGTGCCTGGCATATAGCAGTTAATAAATTATTTGCTAAAGAATGCAGCAATGGTAATGACTCAATAAAGGAGCTCAAATTAGACAACCTTAACATTTCACATTTTCATGATCAAACACACATACCTCCAAATAACATCGGGAATAAGCAAGACAAAAGGAAAATTTATCAGTTGGTCTATTTTCTGTGTGTAGAGAAAATATTTTTATGTATCTGCATAGTTAGGGCTATTTGAGCATACAAATCTGTCCCGCAAGAGAAGTCCTAAAAAATTAAAGGTAACTGAATAGATAAGTAAGATTTACCTCTTTAGAAGTATGTGTTTATATTTCAGGGGGTATGAGACTACGGAGACATTCATGGTTTATTAAATTCTGACACCTGTCTGATCTCCCTACCCCTCCCCACATTCATTTACATTCCAAAGATTTAAGAACCTAAGATCCTCCCCTTCTGTAACCAAGGAGAACACGTTCGAGCTGAGGAGCAAAGGTCTCCCTCCCTCTTTCAGGAGGTGGGCAACACCTATACAAGCTCCCAGATCCATGTTTTTCAAGTTCCTTACCTACCAACTGAACATCCAGGTCTTACTGCATCACTCTGGGAGGGAAGAACTGGGGCAAGGGGGTTTTTGCTGTAATAATTAATCCATCCCTGCACTTTCAGGGAAATATGAATACATTAAAATTAAAAATTTATCATCTATTACAATTTGGCTTCTAAAATTTATCATGTAATTCAAGCTTTAAGAAGAAGAACAATTTTTTAAATGAATGTAAAAATTACTTTCAGGACAAAAATACATTAAGCCCCCAACTTAGAAACTAAAATCTCCATTCTAAGTTTTTCCATTAAAAACATACTCTAGAGGTGCCTGGGTGGCCCAGCCGGTTAAGCATGCAACACTTGAATGCGGCCCAGGTCATGCTCTTTGGCCTCCCTCCGACATCAGCAGGGAGTCTGCTTCTCTCCCTCTACTTCTGCCCCTCTCCCTGCTTGCATGCTCTCTCTCTCTCTCTCCCCCTCTCTCTCCCCCTCTAAAATAAAATAAAACCTTAAAAAAAATACTATATTTAGAGGCACGTGGGTGGCAGAGTCAGCTAAGTGTCAGACTCTCGGTTTCAGCTTAGGTCTCTGGGTGTGGAGCTTTCCCTCTGTCCCGTCCTCCCCGCCCCACCCCCTCATGCACATACTCTCTCCCTCTCTCTAATAAATAAATCTTTAAAAAAAAATACTATATTTACATAATGAATTTAATGAAGTGTATGAACTCCTGGAAAATTTGTATACTAGGTTCAATTACGTTATGGATTACTTTTCTGAAGACTAGTCTAAGGACCTAACCACTAATCACAACACTGTTCCTACATAAATATTCTTTTAATAGTGCCTGGCAAATAGACGCTCCCCAAAGGGCCATTTTTTTAATCCCACCCCTAATCTACAATCCTTAAATTGGTTGAGGGGAGTATTAAAAAATCATGGTCAAGTCTTAGAGATTAGATGTGGCAAAGAACAGGTTTCATGTGCAAAATGGAAACAACAGTAATACTTAACATTCCCATTCAACTCTTTCAAGACCCCCAAGACCCTCAAACCCCTGAACAGGCCATACATTTGCTCCCAAGACCATTCTCTAGCTCCCCTAGAAGGAAAAATGGATAGACTAAACCATAAATTCCTCAAGAATAAGGACAGAGAACTTTGAATTTTAGGTATGTCTTTATTTTATGGTATAACAAATGAAACACCCAGAAAGTATGGTAAATGATTTTTGGAACTAGATCAGCTTGCATATGCATCCTAGTACTGGCTGCTACTGGTTATGAACCTATATCCAAATTTCTCAAGGTCTTTTTTTTTTTTTAATCTGCAAAGTGACGAAATGTCCAGGGTCATTGGGAAAGCTGAATGAGATGTTCATTTATATATATTTCACGAATGATGGTCATAAAATGGAGAGGGCATCATTGCCTTGATTTGTTTCAATAAATAAGCATTCTTATTTCTCAGCCCCCCTCCACCCAACATGTAAAAGATGAGGGAGAAAAATTACTTAGCCACTCCCTAACTTACTAAAAATTTTACATTAATCACTTTTTAAAAAGATTGAATTATTTTAGAAAGAAACATAAAAGTGTTTGGTTATTTGTCGCATGTGATTTAAAAAAAAAAAAAATCAAGACTACTCTTTAAAGAGTTTTCAGTAACGAAAAATTGCCAGAAAGAGATTTGTTGCTGTCTACTGCTAGTAAACTGTACGTGGCTGAATACTTAGTGTAGTTCCTGGAAGCTTAAAAGAAAAAGAGAAAATACTGGATAGAGACATTTCTGTCCCAGACTTCATTAGAAACTTGTGTCATCTTTATAAAAGGGACACAAAATAACATAAAGAAGCTCATCTTGAACCACAGGTTTGCAGAACATCCAAAGACATTCAAATGGATGTCGCTTGGATTATCCCTCCCCCTCCTCGAACACAATCTTTGAGGGACTAAGATAATACAGGCCAGGTACACTGGAGTCTGATCATTAAGGATATAGGACAAGGGGCGCCTGGGTAGCTCAGTTGGTTAAGTGTCTGCCTTCAGCTCAGGTCATGATCCCAGGAGCCTGCTTCTCACTCTCCCTGTCGCTCCCCCTGTTCGTACTCTGTCAAATAAATAAATAAATAAAATCTTTAAGGAAAAAAAAAAGGATATAGGACGAAAGTGTTAAGAACATACATGGCCTTGGGGTGTCTGGGTGGCTCAGTTGGTTAAGCGTCTGTTTTCAGCTCAGGTCATGATCTTGGAGACTTGGGATGGAGCCCCACATCAGGCTCCCTGCTCAGTGGGAAGTGTGCTTGTCTCCCTCTATGCCCCTCCCCCTGCTTGTGCTCTCTCTTTCTCTTAAATAAATAAATAAAATAAAATAAAATAAAATAAAAAAAGAAAAAAGAACCTACATGGCCTTTGTCCTTTGGTCAGAGTCCCAACGCATCAAAGTCTCAAGTGAGACCCTAGAACATGCTGGGTCACAGTGAATTCATAACATAATTCTCAGTAAGAGCCTCACGTGTACATTTTCTGTAGTATAGCTGAAAGAATTCATATTAAATAGCAGATGTGCAGGCAAAAAGGCTGACCCTGTGTTGTAAAATTTTAGGAGTCTAAACTGTACTCTTACCAAAGTATAGCTGTAACAAAACAACCACAAGGAAGCTTCCAAACTGGATAAAACATTTTTCCCCAAAAAGGGGGCTTTAAATATAAATTATTCTGAGCTAAAACTTCAAAGTTCTGTGCCAAAGAATGTTCACCAGTTGCTTTAATCATAAAAATTGCCTGGTCTATTCAGAATATCTTAAATAGAACTAAAGACTAATATGGGTAAGCTATAAATTATAACCCCCCCCAAAAGGAGAAAGAGTTTAGGTAAATGGGGTTGTTCAGAAATGTCCATTTACACTTTGAAAAATGAATGCTGTATTAGTTTCCCACAACTCTAACAAATTACCATACTCCCTTAGTTCTGGAGGCCAGAAGTCCTAAATCAGTATCACTGGGCCAAAATTAAGGTGCTGGCAGGGCTGTGCTTCTTCCAAAGGTTTTATTGGGAACTTGTTTCGTCCAACTGGCATTCCTTCCCTTGTGGCCACATTGCCTCCTCTTTGTGTAGGTAATCTCATCTGCCCTGCCTTGCTCTTACAAAGACGCGTGATGACATTTAGAATCCACCCAGATAATCCAGGATAATCTCTTCATAACAAAACCTTTAATTTAATGACATTTGCAAAGACTTCCTCACACACACCCCAGCCCCTAACAAAGTAACATTACAGATTCCAAGAATCAGAATGTGGACATTTTTGGGGGGCCCATTTTTCGGCCTACCATACTTGTCAAAAGTAAACTTAAGTGTAGAAACAATTCCTTGCAGCCAACACTTATGTCTTTCTCCTGTACCTGATTTGTTTTCTTAATTTGTTTTTCAAGTTATGAAATATATATCTGAAAATATAATAAATTTAAATTAGATTATCCCATCTTCCCATGAATAACTTTTCTTCATTTATTTGCTTCCCTAAGCACTAGGAAACAAAACTAAGAAACTTCTTATTTTTAAACAAGAAATGTATCTTTTTCTTCCATGGTTATTGTCCTTTCTGAACATAAAGTAAATACAGGTCAAATTAACTCTCAATCTTTAGCATTTTTCTTTTCCTCTTTATAGAACATGTGAATAAGCAAACTATTTGTTCCTTAATTAAAACACTGCTTGCTTACAGGATACAGGTGTTCGATTTTAGAAATGTATTCAAGATTAGGCAAACCATGGAGCAATAATAAATTCTGACTAAGCAATCCAGTTGCCATCATAACACTGCCTGCAGTAAGCATCACCTCATAAAAACCACTTGCAGCAGTTTAATCTAAAACTACAGCTGTAAGACAGACATTAATTTTTGTAAGCTTCTACTGACACAAAGACAGTATTCTTTATTGAAAAAGATGCCACTGTACTAAACATCTGGAATACTCATCTAAATCACTTTGGCAACCTACATCTTTATTTAAAAAGGTAATATAATCAATTCCTAATTGGATTATATCTTATATATTATAGAGCACAGAGCAGAAACCTTTCAAAGATGATTTACCAAATCTTCATTACTCAGTCTTAAGTTTTTGAGTACTGGTAACAATGTTTTCTAGTTTTATATAACTGAGTTATTGTTACAGGGAAAATAACTGTTTTAAGATTTTTTAAAGCACCAATTAAAATGAAGATCTAGATAATTAGTGTGATCTGTGCCCTCCTACCATACTTATCACCCATCACTATCTCACCTCCTCTAACACTGGCTCCTTCATTTTCCCGAACCTCCGCCCCCCTACCCTCGCAACACAGTTTCTTAATGACCCAATTCAGTTTTTCCCCAAGGCTTCAGAATGTATCTACCAATGTCTAATATTAGTCAATACCAGTTGTATCACAGCAGCCTTGTTTTCCTTCTGTCCCTCTGCCTATATTAGAAGCTAGCTAACAGACCCATAAAGGAAAACAGCTGAGTTCAACAGTTTAGGAAACATTTACTGAGAACAACCATGTGATAGGAAAAAAGACCCTCCAAGAGCTTATTGGCTGATGGGTCCTGAACACGTTTTCAAGACAATTTGGTAAATGCTTTTTAAAAGAATACCAAAAAATCAAACCGAAACAAACAACAACAGTCAAACGGAAAAGCAGAAAAGGTGTCCCAGATAAAGAGATTCCCCCTTGAAAGGAGACTTTAAGGTCAAGTGGAAGTTAACCAACTGAGGAAAGGGAAGCAGTCCAGAAGGATCATTATAATAAGCAACGGCACAACTCAGTATGGTGTGTTGGGGAACTCTAACTAGATCACTATTAAATGAGTGAAAAGAGACAGGTAGGGGGTAGCACGGAGTGAGGCTGAAGAATTAAACTGTGGACCAGATCAGGGAAGGCAAAGGTCTCAGGAAAAATCTACAACTGAATGACAAGATTTGCTTCTGAGACAAACAGATCAACTCTGTTAACAGTGGAGGATGGACTTGCAGGAGGCAAGAATACTAGTTAGAAGGCTTATGCAATAATTCAAATAAGAAATGAATACAATGGGGGCGCCTGGGTGGCACAGCTGTTAAGCGTCTGCCTTTGGCTCAGGGCGTGATCCTGGAGTTATGGGATCGAGCCCCACATCAGGCTCCTCCGCTGGGAGCCTGCTTCTTCCTCTCCCACTCCCCCTGCTTGTGTTCCCTCTCTCGCTGGCTGACTCTATCTCTGTTGAATAAATGAATAAAATCTTTAAAAAAAAAAAAGAAAAGAAATGAATACAATGATTAATAGTAATGATGAATTAGAGGCAGCAGAGCTGCAAAATACTTAGGAAGCAAAATACATGGGGTGTAGGAAATGAGAAAGGAGAAGAAAGCCGTAAGCTCCCAAGCTTGTGGCTGTTAAGTTGTTGATGCTTAAAAAAAAAAAAAAAAAAAAAAAAAAAAATTTAGAAACCAAAACAGGAAATGGTATTTTTGTCACTTCTATTCATCATATTATATTGGAAGTCTAGCCAGATCAATTAGGCATCCACACTGGAAAAGAAAAAGTATCTGTTTACATATGATACAATCTTATATATAGTGAACCCTAAAGATTCCACAAAAAAGTTAAAAACTAAACTGATTAAATGAATTCAGCAAAACTGCAGGGGGGGAAATCAACATACAAAAATCAATTTCATTTCTATACACAATAAACAGTCTGAAAAGGAAATCAAGAAAACGATTCCATTTGCAAAAGCACCAAAAAGAATAACACTAGGAATAAATTTAACCAAGGCAAAGATTTGTACACTGAAAATTATAAAACACTGCTCAAAGACATAAGTGGAAAGACAGCCCATCTTATGTTCATGGATCAGAAGACTTAATATTGTTAAGATGACAATATTACCCAAAGCAATCTACAGATTCAATGCAATTCCTATTGAAATCCTGATGGTTTTTGCAGAAATTGAAAAACCCAGCCTTACATTCATATCGAATCTCAGAGAGGGGCGCCTGGGTGGCTCAGTCAATTAAGCATCTGCCTTCAGCTCAGGTCATGATCTTCGGGTCCTGGGATCCAGCCCGGAGTCAGGGTACCTGCCCAGCAGGGAGTCTGTCTGCCCTTCTCTCTCTCTCAAATAAATAAACTCCTTAAAAAAATAAAAGAATCTCAAGAAACCCCGAACAACCAAAATAACCCTGAAAGCGAACAAGTAAGATGACTCAATACTTCCTGCTTCCAGACTTACTTCAAAGCTACAGTAATCAAACTAACTGCGTATTGGCACAAAGACAAACATATAGACCGATCAAAGGAGCAGAATACACAGCCCAGAAGTAAATCCTCACATACATGGGAAGTTATTTTGACACAAATGCCAAGACCATTCAACAGTTTTTTCAACAAAAAGTACTGGGAAAACTGGCTATCCCCACATGCAAAAGAACACAGTTAGACCATAACCCTCTACCATTTAAAAAAATTAAAACAGATCAAAGATCTAAAGGTTATGAACTAAAACTATAAAATCCTATCAAGAGTGAAACGCAACCCACAAAATGGAGAAAATATTTGCAAATCATGTATCTGATAAAGGGTTCATATCCAGAACATACGAAGAATTACTACAATAAAAACAACTCAAAACAATGGGAAAAAGACTTGAATGGACACATTTCTCCAGAGAAGATTTACAGATGGCCAACAATTACATGAAGAAACATTCAATATCACTAATCATTAGAAAGATACAAATCAAAACCACAAGACATCACACTTTATACTCATTAGGATAGCTATATAACTATTACCAAAAACAGAAAACTGCAAGCATTGGTGAAGATGTGGCAAAACTCAAACCCCAGTACACTGCTGTTGGAAATGTAAAATGATATAGCCATTTTTGAAAAAGTATGGCAAGTCCCTCAAAAAATGAAACACAGAATTACCATATGATCCAGCAATTCCAATTCTAGGTATATACCTGAAAGAATTGAAAGCAGGGACCAAAACAGGTATCTGTATACCCATGTTCTTATCATTTATTCCCAATGGCCAAAAGGTGTAAACAATGCAAAATGCCCATCAACAGATAAATGGGTAAACAAAATGTAGTATATATGTACAATGAAATACTATTCTGCCTCAAAATGGAATGAAATTCTGATGCATACTACATATGCATGAACCTTTAAAACACTAAGTTTAAAAAAAAAAAAAAAGCCAAACAGAGAGACAAAGATTATATGATTCCACTTAGATGAAATACCACAATAGTCCAATTCATAAAAGGTAGAATAATAGTTACCAGGAGCAGGGGGGAGGGAGAAGGTAACGAAGAGCTCCTATTATTGAATATAGAGTTTCAGTTTGGGATGAAGAAAAAGTTCTAGGGAAGGACAGCAGTGATGGTTACATAACAATGTGAATGTACTTAACGCCACTGAGCTCTACAAATAAAAATGGCAAATTTTATATATTTTATGCCAGTAAAAAAAGTTTTTAAAATGTTTTTAAACAGGAAATGGTATGCATTTTCTAGGAAGGGATGAAAAGTTGAATTCAGTTTTAGATGTTACATATGAGGTATGTGCAGGTCATCCAGAAGAATAAACACATCTGAAGCATGAAAGGTTCTGGTGGGAAATTTCAGCTTAGTAGGAGCCAAAACCGTAAGAGAAAAGAACACGCGGGGTTTGGTTTTTCTTTTAAGATTTTACTTATTTATTTGACAGAGAGACAGAGAAAGCACCACCAGGGGGAGCAGGAGAAGGAGAAGTAGGATCCCCGCTGAGCAGGGCCCAATGTGGGGCTTGATCCCAGGACACAGGGATCATGACCTGAGCCGAAGGCAGATAGTTAACCAACTGAGCCACCCAGGCGCCCCAAGAACATGCAATTTATAAAGAAAAAGTGGAATAAGGATCAAAGGAAACTCTGAGCTTGTTAACTGAACTCACAGGTACAGAACAGTACTATTCAACATTATCCCACCATATAGCAATGTTAGGAATTATCTGCATCTGTTTCAAAACACCTCATCAACAATACCTCAACCTGCTATATAAACTATTCTCGGAACACAAGACAAAAATTAAAGTATGAAATCCTATCAGGGCTGAAATAAAGTACCTATTTCACAGAATCCTGTGAAGAATATACGATAGCTATTATTGTTGTTGTAATAAAAATGAGACAACACAGCCTATCCTATCCAACCTACATTTCTAACAACGAAGAGAAAAACTGCATACTGTTCCTGAAGGGTAATAAACATTAATCATAACTTACTATATAGAAGTTAATTTACATTTTGGGATACAACATGGTATCAATTTAAGATAAACTAAAATATTACATTTATAAATTTTTAGTGGCCTTCTCAATTAAGTCTCCAACTGTGGTATACTGAATGGGCTCCCCAAAGTGTCCACATCTTAATGCCCAGAATCTGTGACTATGTCACCTTACAAGACAAAAAGGACTTTGCCAGTGTGATTAAATTAAGAATTTTGAGATGGGGAGATTATCCTAGATTATGTGAGTTTGGTCCAATATAATCAGAAGAGCCCTTATAAGAGAAGGGAATGTGATGGAGACAGGGATAGTAGTCAAAGAGTGAAAACTAAGACGCTATGCTTCTGATCTGAAGACAGAAGAAGGACCCATGAGCCAAGAGGGTGTCAGCAGCCTCTAGAAGATAGAAAAGGAAAAGATATGAATTCTCCCCTAGAGCTTCCACAAGAAATGCAGGCCTGCCAACACCTTGATTTTAATCCCTTATTACCCATTTTGGACTTCTGTCAGAACTGTAAGCAACAGGAGACTAATACACCAGCTGAACCCAAATTATCATGAGAAAGCCAATGGCAGAGTGAAGAAAAATTGAAAAAAATATGTTCATCGGTTTACTTGCCCAATGGACTACTGGCTTCTGTCAAAAGAAAATTCAACACATCCACAGGATGTGTCCACAGGAAAAACAGTCTTACTCTAGAGGAAGTAGTTCTCAAATTATCACCTGGAGAGCTTTTAAACAATTCAGGTAATAAGGTCCCATTTCAGACCAACTGAGTCATTATATCTGGGGCTCCTGATATCTTTAGAAAAATCAGCCAGGTGGTTTTTATGTATAGCCAGGTTTGAAAACTCACTGTTCTAGCTAAAGATTAGTTTTTAGCAATCTAAGGAAACCGATGGCATTTCCAACTACTACTAGAAGTTCCTGAAACTGTCCCCAATAAAGATGTGGTTCACCATTCACTCATTCATTGGTTTCATGTACGTTTTGCTAACTTTATCTCTGACAATAAGTTACCCTAGGTAAGAAGTTGCCTCAGCAAATTCCCAAAGGAAAAACTAGAGGATAAAAAGGCAGGCAAATTTTTTTTATTCTGACAAATACTGCTAAATTGCTATGCCAATTTACCCTTCTACCAATTAAGGATTAGCCAATTTTTTAAGCCTGCCCTATCTAGTAGGTAGGAAACAATATTTCACTGCTGTTTTAATCTGCAAGGCTTCAATCATGAGTGATCAAGTACCTTTCACTGTTTTATTGGCCCTTTTTTTGCCTGTCAATTACTACATATCCATTTGTTAGTTTTTTAAAAAACTGATTTGCGGGGCATCTGCGTGGCTCAGTCAGTTAAGTGTCTGCTTTCAGCTCAGGTCATGCATGATCCTGGGGTCCTGGAATGGAGCCCCACTCAGCAGGGAGCATGCTTTTCCCCTCTGTCTGCCCGTGCCTGCTCCCCACCCCTGGTTGTGCCCTCTCTCTCAAATAAATAAATTAAATAAGCTGATTTGCAAAAATTTTTTCTGTTAAGAAATTGACCTTTTGTCTGTCCGTGAGTGTTAAATATTTTTCCCAGTTTGTTTTCCTATCCTTTGGCTTTGACTTCTTAAGGTCATAGATTCTATTTTCTTACTTATTTTTTTAAACATATTTATCGTTCCCTATATGGCTTCTTTGGAAAGCTAATCCACACTTTAAAATTATAAAAAATGTCCACCATCCACCTAAAGTTTCCTCTAACATTCTCAGCTTCATTTTTTACATTTAAGAATTCAATCTGTGCCCCATTCCCTGCCACCATGTAACTAATTGGCAACATCATTTATTGTTTAGTTTACCTCTTCTCCACTGACAAACTTACCATGCTACCATTTTGACTCATTACAAGATAGGAGAAAAAAAATTTATACATGTGAATATATACATATACACTTATATGCGTATATGAAAATTTTAAAATACAAGCTTAGCATACTAACTTCTTACACTGTCAACAATAAATGTGCTGCCGAACTCAGGTATACAGAATTTACAAATTCCTTAATAAGGCTATGGAATATGAAAGTAAGCATCAGGCACACTGTCTCCTCCTTTTCTTCTGCAAAAGCAATACAACTGTCACCAACCAGGCTGACTCTTCCTTGAAAACTGCGAGTAGTTTCCCCTAGCAGTTTTTCCCATGTTTGTACGCAGCTTTGCAAAATATTTGCTGCCACTAGGTGGAGACAATTTAATAATAGGAATATTAGTTACTGAAATAAGAGCAGCCATAAATCTTCTACAAATATTCTCAAATGGTAAAGAAGTTCTGCCTTAAATTCTTGAGTAAACCAGGGCTAGTTAATTTTGCTGAGGATCCAGTTTCCTTATTTGTAAAATTAAGAATTTAAATAAAGTAGCATCAAGAGCCCTCTTAACTTATATTTAAAAAACTTGCTTAAAAATGTCCTTAACAGTACAGTGCTTGGAGTCCTGTCCTCTTAAGCTAAAAAGGTATGCTACCTTTAGCAACTTCTTTCAACTCGAATACTTCAAACAATCAATCAGTTTTCCTCCAATCTTTTCTTTTCAAAGCAGGTCAAAAGAGACATACTGTTCACACATTTAGGATTCCAAGTTAAAGCCAAGGTTATCTGCACTAAAGAAAATAGCTGATATCATACTTCTCCACATTCATCTGGCTTATTTGCATACATATTTTAAATAATGAACTAGCTATTTATTTTCCTTTTAACTAGTGTCCTTAGGTACTAGAGGCTATACATCTGGGGGATTTTTTTTTCTCTTGAGGTGCTGTTTTTTATTTTTTGCCTCATTTGGTCAGAACCTTCCATTTTTGTTGATTTCCTGAATTCTTAACTGTCCCTCTGTCAAGACATTCCCTACACTGTTACTTTACCTCCCGGTTCTCATCTGCCAGTCTAGATTTTGTAACTCTTCGAAGGATGTCTCAACCTCTGCTTCCCTAAGGGGTTTCCAGTCTACTGCTTCATCCGATTACTTAAATCTAGTGACCTACTGCCAAACCACTGACTCAGTAGTAATTTAGATCTCAGACTTTGGCATAATCTAGGTTCTCAGCCCTGAACACACACCAACTCTATACCACAAACTAACCACATTCTTTGAAAGGGACTACTTTTAATTCTCCCAGTACCCTAAGACTAAGAGACACAAAAGACATTGATAATTTCCTGAGGAAAAAAAAAAATCTTGAGCTCCAAAGTAGAACAAGGGAGGCTACCAACTTCATTTCACATCTCTCCCCAGATCAAAGGAAACTAAACAAGGGAGCACATTAATGTGGCAGCAGTTACCAGCTTACTACTGGGCTGTAGCCTGTTGCTCTGTGTCATCAGCACACGATTGGCCCCCCAAAAACATCTGCAGATTTAATGGCAAAGACAGATCAGTACCTCTATTTTTGAGGGGAGATGTCAAACACAACTCAGGCATAAAGCAAAGCTTAAAAATTTACGTAAGCTTATCATTAATGACAAAGCTAAAAAGTCTAATAACTATTGAGTTTTAGTCCAAAGCCTCATATGCCAGAATAAAAGCTAACTTTTGAATAGTGGTATAGCAAGGTTGTTATCCTTCCTGGGAAGAGAAATGTCCATAAACTGTAGGCTCCTGCCAGAAGCAGAAGTGCTGATGAACACACACATTAGCTTTGGAAAATAACAGCATAGGAAATCACAGCAACACTCCTTTATGTCACTGAAAAAAAAAAAAAACAGCAACAGGGTCTACACTTCTGGCAAAGGCATATCTGTTGAAAAATTAAATTTGTGGTATGACAAAAGAATAGGATTAGATTAAGGAAGATAAGAAAGAAAGCTGAAGGCTGATGCCACCACATTCTCTTATAACAGTAGCTGGAATAATGGAATAACACTTTAAGAAAGTGGCGAGGCAATTCATTTCCAGAAATACAAAAATATCTGTATTCTTTTACCCAGTAATCCCAGTCCTAGAAAATAATGTTATTAATCATATGTAACATTTAGAAGGTTTACCACTTTCTCTGAAATTTTGCTTAATCCTAACAACCCTATGAAGTAGGTACTATTATTTTCCTCATCTAAGAAATAAGGAAATTGAGCCAAAGTGTAAATAAATAAATAAGCAACCTGCTTAAAGGTCTCACAAAAATAAGCGTCAAAGGCAAAACTCAAATATAAGTCTGTTTGACTAAGAAGGCCAAGCCCTTAACCACCATACCAAAGACTACTGGTACAACTACAATAATAATAATATCACCATCGGCAAGGAGACATTTGCAACACCAACATCAGGAAATTTCCTCAATCATTAAATATAACAATTATTAATATGATATGCAATGACTAGTAATACTTGCAAAAGTAAAATGATGGCAGAGGCCACTGATGTGCATCTGTGCTACAATTACAGCTATGTAAAAGTTAGGTTCTAGAAGGTAACACATAGGTGTTAGGAGTTTGTGGAGGGAGTTTCTATTTTTCAACTCCCAAAATAGCACAGACTTTTAACAGTTTTAAGACAACAAAAGAATAGAGAATTGAAGAATGTGTCTCTGGTGTCCCTTTGTCACACAGGGTAGATTTTCTCTTGCAGGAAAAGAAAAACTATTATATCCCTATACATATTCAATAGTAGCAGCCAGACTGGGATTCAGGAGACTCATTCTGGGTTCTTGAAATAATTCCAAAAGATAAATGGATTTAATCTTTCTTCTGTTCTGGACTTCATCTCTTGGTTTCTGCAACTTGCATCAAAAAAATTTTTAAACTGAAAAAAGCAGTTCCTGAGGTTTCAAAGGCCAGGACCTTAGAAGCATGAAAAAGAAATCAGAAACTCTGAGGATAGAAGTTTTACAGCTCTGATAAATCTAAAGATTAGCATAATCTTTTTGTTCATGAAAACAGCAAAAATTTGGCACAGCTCATAAATACTGGAAATCAACATGGTTTTGAGTTAGTCAATATACAGATTTAACCTCTTTATAAAATAAACATGTTTTAAGTGATGTATAGATGTATGTATTTTATGTCCATTAAGGCAGAGTTCCTTATTAGCAATGAAAATATATATATATATATAAATGTGTATATATCAAATTATTTTTTAAAAGCTACTTACTAGCAACCAGACTTTGGTAATCTCTTTTTTTTTTTTAAGATTTTATTTATTTGCCACAGAGAGAGGCAGCGAGAGAGGGAACACAAGCAGGGGGAGTGGGAGAGGGAGAAGCAGGTTTCCCGCTAAGCAGGGAGCCTGAAGCGGGGATCCATCCCAGAACGCTGAGCCGAAGGCAGACGCTTAACGACTAGGCCACCCAGGCGCCCCTAGACTTTGGTAATCTTAATGGGAGTTCATATAATGTTAAAAAGAGAAAACCATGTAATACTATAATAAAAACGTGGGGTGCCTGGCTGGCTTAGTCTGTGGAGCATGTAACGTACTGGTTTCAGGGTTCTGAGTTCAAGCCCCACACTTCATGGGGAGATTCCTAAAAATAAAATCTTTAAAAAAAAAAGGTAAGAAAGAAAAAAGACTCAAGTAACTAAAGTAGTGAAATCATTCTCTCCTAAGCAAAACTGATTCTATATTATTAAACAATGAACAGAAAAGAAAACTGACATTAATTCAATACAAGATAGTGTTTGCAGGCACTTTTCATACAGCTTTCCCTCTACCTCTACTTTTTAACAAAAACCTGTAAGTCCATGGCTTTTAACTTTTGAATCCACACCCCCATTGAGAATCTGAAAGAAGTTAAGAATTCTCACCTGGGAGGGCGGGGAGGAAATACCACACAAAAGAACACATGACCTAAATCTCAGAATAATGGTGCCTTAAGAGAGTCCAGAACTGAAGGCCCAAGAACACTTGCTCCAAAAAAGAATTCCAAAACCTAATGAACAGTAAAACCACAGACTATCTTCTCTAAATCCTTCTCAGTTTTCATCAGCTATACTGCAACAAGCTCTTGTCAAGGATTACAGATTGATTCTTGCAAATTTATGGAGACAAAGGGTATTGCTTGTTAATTACTTCCATCTGGATGTCACAATGAATTCTGGACCTCCCTACCACCAACATAAACACAATGCTAAAAGGAACCCCAGGATCCAACAACTGTTAACATCCATTTGAAGTATTATGCCACTGTCAAAAATGTTACCAGACTGGTTATGGCATAGAAAATGTTTGTGAGGGGCGCCTGGGTGGTGCAGTCTGCCTTCGGCTCAGGGCGTGATCCCAGTGTTCTGGGATTGAGCCCCACATCAGGCTTCTCCGCTAGGAGCCTGCTTCTTCCTCTCCCACTCCCCCTGCTTGTGTTCCCTCTCTCGCTGGCTGTCTCTCTCTCTGTCAAATAAATAAATAAAATGTTTTTAAAAAAAAGAAAAAAGAAAATGTGTTATCAAAAGAATTAAAATACACACATAAATTCAGCTCTATAATATAAAATAGTTAAAACAAAACAAAAACAAAATAAATGTACTTCCAAAAGGAAATACATCAAAATCTAGGAGGAGGAATTAAAACTGAATACTGAAAACATGGGTTTTTTTCTTTCTACTTCTTAAAATTTCCCAAAAAATACACTTAAAAAATTAAAGTGACAACTGAAATTATATTTAATAAAAAGACAATTTAATAATGTATCGATTTTCCCATCAGCTCCTAAGTTATTTTTGAAAGGACCAAGCAATATACCAAACATATGGATTAAAACTAAAAACAATCCATTTAAGAAATGTATAACATGAAGCACGTGGGGGTGGGGGTTGTTTAGTCATCTGACTAGATTTCGGCTCAGGTCAAGATCTCAGATTCCTGAGGCTCCACGCTTAGCCCAGGGTCCGCTAGAGATTCTCTCACCCTCTGCTCCTCCCCACACGCTCACATGTACTTGTGTGGCTCCGCGCACGCACGTGCTCTCTCATTCAAATAAGTAAACAAATAAAATCTTAAAAAAAAAAAAATAAAGAAAAGAAATGAAAAACAGCCAGGTTACTGTGTGACACTTTTTTCCTCACTGGCACACAAATACTGTCTTCTTAATTTTCCTAAAACAATTATTGCAACAGATTATCCAACAGGTTTCAGGATAAATTAAATTGGCATTGATAATCATGTTATCTATATTACACATTTGTAATATTACCTTTTCAAAAGTTATGGAGACTTCTGGGAAAAAAAGTATTTCAGGAGGCTACACTGGTAAGTTATCACTGGTTAACCCAAACTGGAAATGAGACCTAAATTTAAATACAAACATAATCAACTGTAATAACATTAAGGACAGAGAAACTGAGTCTTAATATTTTAGACAATACTCGACTATGGAATATTCAAGAGTCTTTAACATATTTCATTACTTTATAACCACGTGTGAAAACATTCCTGGAGGACAGAACCTCATAAAAAATAAAAAAGGTAGAAAAAAGCATCTTTCCACTAATTCAATGAGGCAGGTTTTCTTCACAAATAGGCCAATTAAAAATTTTAAGATCAAAGATAAGAGGATAAGTTCATTAAAAGTAAACAACAGATATAATTTCTAATTTTGCTAAGTGTATTGTGAAAAGCAGATATTTTCTGTAATTGATATCTTAAAATAACAAATAAGTAAAACAAAACCACAATAGGTAGTTTCCAGTCAAAACAGTAATACCATCATTTCCCCTACTCCCCCAGGCCCTCGTCATTTAAACAATCTACAAAGTGGTAGTTTTGCTCCTAATGTGTAAGTAAAGTTTGGGATATTATTGTCTAATGACAGAAGCAAGATATTTGACCCTGGTGTAAAGAAATTAGTAAGACATGTCAATTTTAAAATATAATTATTTAAGGGGGAGAGAATACTATACTACAAACCAGACGTGGGAAAAGGATTACAGGACATCCACAACTCCTCCCACACTCCATTCCACCCTAACAACTTTGAAATATGAAAATCTGAAGTAGGCACTCCCTTGAAGTAGGCACAGTAATCCATTAATCCATCCAAGAGACTTTCTTCACCTACACTCCATATATTTACAATGTGCTTTGCTGTTTACAAAACGTTTTACCTACACTACCTCTTACGTCTTTACAAATAGCCTGTGAGGTGAGCGAGGGTGGTATTTTTTTTTTTAATAGAAAACAGAAAGGCCAATAATCTTGCTTGTAGTGAAACCAGACCTAGAAACCAAGACTCCTGCCTTCAATTCTGAAGCTCTTTCCACTATACACACAACACTGCCCCTTCTGTAATATAGTAAAGCCTTCTATAAAACATTTGGCTGGATTCCAAGACAGCAGTCCCAGACTGAATTGGACTCTATATAGCAAATAGTGTAAATAGTGAGGGTTTAATGCAATTACTGGCATGGAGGCATACATCTTTTTAAAAGTGAAGAATCAGTTGGTTTTAAGTTGGTTTAAGTTAATAGTGTGTGTATGGTAGTGGAAACAAACAGAACACTATTCTAAAAAGTCAAAATTAAATACTACAGATTTGCACATTTTATAATAGCTAATAGAGGTAGTGGTAAGTAACACATGGAATAGGAAAAAAAAGGAGACAAAAATGGATAATTAAAAAGAACAATGTAAAAAGAAACTGTATGATATTTTTATTTTTAGGAAATAAAATGAGGAGCTTCTTTCTTTTCTTTCCACCAGAAGTAACTGTGAGACTTTAGAACATTAGGCTATAAAATAAGAGGTGTAGAAGAGGATTTTATTTAGCCATTAAATGAATCCCTGCCAAAATTGCTGGCTCTGGAATAAAAAAATCCAAAGTTGTATTTCTAAATCAACTGCTGGTACTATACAGTTTCAGTTAACTGATTATTTTAATCTTTCAATTCCACATCTGTAAAATCAAACAATACTCAAAGTATTTTCTAATGACCTTGAAAGGAAGAAAAAATGTCTGCAAAAGCAATTAACATTTTAATTCCCATTATCTACTGCAAAAATAAGTATTTCTTGAACATTTTATATGTTCACAGTACTAGGCTAGCCTAAAAGTGCAGAGAAAGTGATGGCCTTTACAATCTAAAACAATAAGGCATAGAGAAATGCTTAATAAGAACTATGATTACATAACAAAATTGAGGCATCTCAGATAAAGAGCTTTCATAGAAGTTGAGCTGAACACAAGAGTATGAAGTTAGATCTGATCAAGATACAAAATAAAAATAGTCATTAAGTTTAGCAAGGCAGAGAAGAGGCAAGTAGGTTGCAATGTCCTTTGGGTTCTCAAAGCACATCACTCATCTGTTATTGCATTTAACACACTGTAACATGGCTTATTTGTCATCCCCACGTAAACTGTAAATTCCTCAAGGACAGAGACTTTGTACAACTCATTTTCTATCCCTAATCCCTTGCACAGGGTCTGGCACACAGAAGATAATCAACACAAGTTTTTTGAACAGGCAAGATAATCAACACATGGTTTTTGAACAGGCAAGGTAAGGACAAGATTCCCTATTTAAATTATTGTACTTTAACCCACACTATTTTATGCAGATCATTTACACATTGTCTCTCAACTCCAAAACCACCATTCCAGATTCTGCTCTTTGGTGCTGGGGCTGAGACTACACAACTGTATTTCATTGACTCTTCTGCCAGCTCTCCCTGTTAGGCTTTGACAGTGGAAGTAGTAAAAGGAAAACTGGAAAGCAAAAAGAAGGGTGAAAGGACTTCCTTCCAGTTCCTGGCAGCAGTAATTGCAGCCCCTCATCCTGGCAGGAACAACAGGTTTCAGTCTCCAGCTTCTCTGGGTTCTTTTGGGTACTTCCAGAACCTGATCAGCAGCTGAGCAATGATATGCTCAAAGGTTCAGAACCAGGCCAATGGAATCTCTTTTCTGAGCTCTTAGGTCGATCATACTGTAATATTCTCTTTTTGCTCTTACAACCATCTAACGAACTCCCTATCTCTCTGTTGAAATTCTTACTCAAGTTACTATTTTCTCTACTAGGACGAATACACTGTCCAACAGCTCTCCTTTGAGAGATCTTGCTGCTTCACTGAAGAGAAAAGTAAAAGAAAATCTGGAATTATTCCTATAGATAAAATCTACTTTATAAAGGATACCTTTAAATTTGTCTGTTGAGGGGTGCCTGGCTGGCTCAGCTGGTGGAGCATGCAGCTCTTGATCTCGAGATGTGAGTTCAAGCCCCATGTTGAGTATAGAGATCGCTTAAAAATAAAGTCTTAAAAAAAACTGTTGAGTTACACCATAAAAATCATTTGACTTCTGTGTTTTAAACTATCCAACTTAGAAAGAAAAAAAGAAAGGAAATGAGAAATATTTAAATAGTGCAGGGTATTCCAAGCACACACAACCACCTCCTTTTACTAGAGCACATACCCTAGAGAAAATGTGAGATGGTAAAGCTTATTTGCTTGCTCCTAAAGGTCTCAGCTCCCACAAGCCTCTCCTCATGTTAAGCCTGACCTTGCTGAATGTGACTCTTATATTCAAATACATTTGCGGGGCGGGGGGGGGGGGGGGGGGGGGGG
>NW_024424452.1:84794208-84879257 GCF_017311325.1 Ursus maritimus
AGGGGGGGGGGGGGGGGGGGGGGGGGGGGCATCTGGCTGGCTCAGTCGGTGGAGCATGAGAGTCTTGATCTTGGGGACATGAGTTTGAGCCCCACACTGGGCACAGAGTTTACTTTACAAAGTAAATATTTTTAAAAATAAAAAAATACTTTTTTTCTTGCTATTGTTCAACATGGCCCCTAAATGCAACAGAATGCTGTTTCTTTTGTTGAACACTAATCTGTTCCAACTACAGCTAAGCTGAACTTACTGGCATATTGTTCTCCTTCCTAAGGGATTTTCAAGCATCTTTTTTTTTTTTAACCACGTGTGACTTCCATTTTATGCATCAACTTTTTTTTTTTTTTTAAGATTTATTTATTTGACAGAGAGAGCCAGAGAGCACAAGCAGGGGGAGCAATAGAAGGAGGGAGCAGCAGCAGGCTCCCCGCCTAGCAGGGAGCCCCATGCGGGGCTTGATCCCAGGTCCCTGGGCTCTTGACCTGAGCCAAAGGCAGACGCTTAACCATCTGAACCACCTAGGAGCTCCATATGCATCAACTTTAGAATCTAACCTCTTCATAAAATACAACTCCACTCTATAGCATAGAAACAAAAAGAAATCCCCCTTGCAGGAGAGTCTATGATCAACACATCTGTTGAAAATAAATAACCAAAATGCTTTGATAGTTTTCATATGGTCCGTTACTTAATAAAATATCCTCATTAGACAATTTAATCTGAGGTTAGCTACAAAAATAATTTTTCGTTATTGTACTTAACAAACTTATTTAATTATGACAAAATGGAAGATACAGAGAAGCAGCAAACATATTGTTAATCCATTTCTAAATGAAATGGGAGAAAGCAAATTCAAGCAATAGGAATCTTTCTTGGAATTTTTAGTAATGTACATAGCTGAGCTTCCAACACGAGTATCACTAGGCCCAGACATACTAGTCCACTTCAACTGCCTGTAACATCTATAAGGCAAAACAGAAGTGAAAAGAATTTTAAATTTGAAAATCCATGGCCAATTCCACTGGAGTTCCTCCAAATAGCATAAAACTAGATAGTGGGCCACCTACTCCCCTTACCATCTACATCTATAAAACCAGGGACTCATTACTTAGCTCCTGCTATAGATCTAGACATAGTAACATCATCTTCTACTTACGTGCCAAGAGTCCTATTACCACAGTCAGTATGTCCATGTAAAATCAACCAAACTGTGTTCCTTACAACAAGAAACACCTAAGGATCCATCTGACACATTAGGTAGAAACCTAGGGATGAGGGGTGATGAACAGGGTATCTTGACCTACAGAGAAGGAATGGACAGGGCAGATGTCATTGTACCTTTGTACCCCCAAATTATACAGGGATCTACTCAGTTAAATGCAAATAAACGTTCAATAAATTACTATGATAACTAAGATTTTAGAGAAATGGAAAAAAATGAGGAAATTAACTGGTATCTAATGACAAGATCTTCACACCATGTGTAATAAACAACACTAATTAATCAAGTGTAGATCTGTATGTGGGCAGAATGTGCATAATCCCACAGTATTTTTCCTTTTTAAAAATGGGAAACTGTGATGCACTGTTTAGTTTCTCCAGATTTAATAAATGAGTTGCTACAAAATTATGAGGTGCTTTAAGTCATACTAAAAATGTGTCCATAACTTTTAATAAAGTGCATTTTAATGTTAAGTCACTTCTCTTGCTGGAAGGAATTATACTTCTTTGCTAATGTATAGAAATGAAACTGTCACTAAACCATCTGGTTATATATTATTCATTAGACATAAATCACCTTTACTCCAAAGACCACATAATAAAAACACAAATCATTAATAAATCAAATTAGAGAAACACCTGACACTACACACTTACGTCAATAACACAAAAATGAAATTCCTAAGATATTTGCAGACCTGCTCTATACAGTACTTCTAACCACAAACCTAGGAACTAGCTGTCTGAGTGCTCAATACAAGCAGAGAAAAATTCAAAATTCTCAGAATGCCTCAGTATTTTGAATGTCTGTATTTTCTACAATATTAGTGGCTCTAATTTGAAATTTTTTGGGTAGCACATTTGAGGACCACCAACATGTTTTTAAAATACTCAGACTAGCCTACTCAGGCAGTTTTCCTTCATAAATTCTCCATTTCACTCTCACACCTACTATAATTAACCTCAAAAGTGGATTGCACAAGGGTACCTGAAGGAAATAACTCAAATCCTCAGAAAAAGTAAGGGGCCATATTTGCTGTGCTATCTCTGGAAAATTGAGTCTTATGTAACTACCCATTGTTACTTTAAACAGGTTAAATGTACAATCAAGATTTTAAAAGATACCTGTTGATCGTGACAAGTAGAAATTTCAGGGGAAAAAAGGAATCACCAAAAGTCTTATTGCTGCCATTTAAATTCTTTGTAAATCAAAGGGTCAATATTCACTGTAAGAAGCCTGATCTGACACCAATCTAAGTTATTAAAAAATTCAACAACTATACCCCAATGCAAGTGGGGAAAGTAGATTATCTACCAATTACACTAAGTATTCCAGCTTATCGTCTTGGAACTCACCAAAAGTAGATTATGTAATGCAAATCACTCAGACGTGAGTTTTAAACATAATTCTCGGTCTAAAACATCAAAGCCACGTCTCAATTTTTTTTTAATTTTTAAAAGTAAAGCGTATTACCAAAACACTAAATGCAAACCTATCCTTTTCACAGCAAACAAATTTCTTCACACACCTCAAGGAAACCTAACATTTTCAAATCACTTTACCCCTTAAAGGCACACATTCTCTCAAACTTTCTGACAGCCATGCAGTATATACCCAAAAAGGCTTGAAGAGGATAAGACCATAATGGTCTTAGTGGGCAGATAATAGGAATGAACCTCGAAGTTTCAAAGACCAATTTTTACTAACAGTATCTCTGGGAGCAAGGAGGCTACTTCTATAGGAGGGAAATATCTCGACAACCAGGGCCAGGGCTCCCTGGCGACACCCAGTACCAAAGATCTCAGCGTCAACGACAGGGTTCAAAACGCGAAGCTTCCATCAGAAACAAACCAAGACACCCCCTCCCCCCACGACTCCTCCGGGGCAACCTCGCAGTTTTAGAAAGCAGCAACAGATACTCGCGGGCAGGCAGGCGGCACTCCAGGAATGTTTTATCCAGGAGGGGTCTCCCCGCAGCCCGCAAGAAACCCCGGCGCCGAGTAACGCCTCCACACGTGAACCCAGACTCCAGCATCGCGGGGGGAAAGGGGGCATTCTGCACAAAGCGCCCCTACCCCACATCCACGGCGCAGACACATACCCCCGGGTAGCGAGGGGGAAGCCCAAAGGAAAAACCCCGCATTCCCCGCCGCTGGCCTCGGAGAGGGGCCGCAGAGACGCTGGAGCCCCCGCCCCGGGAGGCGAGGGGGCCGCAGCGCGGCCCCGGCCTCCGCGCTGAAGAGCGGACAGCGAGGGGTTCCCAACGAAGGAAGGACTTCAATCCCTGAGCTTCGCCCACTGGGTCCTCTGCAAGCCGGACCCACCACCTCCGCCCAGACCCTCGAAAAGACGGGAACAATGAGAAGCTGCCTCCCCCGCCATCCCCGCCCCGAGAGCGGCCGGGGGCGGCGGCGCCATCTCCCCTCACACCCCCGCGGGGAACACACCCCCGGCCCCCGGGCTGCCGTCAGCCGCCTGCAGGCCGACGCGCGTCCCGGCCCGCAGTTCCCGCGCCGTTCTCCTCCCCGCCCGCCCCACTCACCGGCTCCTGCCCCAGCCCGGGACTCCGCTGGCCGCGGCCAGACCAAGACGCAGGTACAAGCCGCCGCGGCCGCCGGCGCCGCCGCACAATATGGCGAGCCTCGGCTTCCGCAATGGAGCTCGGGAAATACAACAGGGGCCGCTCAATATTCATGAGAGACTGAGGGGAAGCCGGCTCGGCCGGCGCTGCGGGGAGGGCGGGAAGGAGCGAGCGAGCGAGGGGGCGGAGGCGCGGGACGGGGACGTGCACGGCGCGGAGAGGCCCGCGGCGCGAGGGGAGGGGGCGCCGCCGCGTGCTGGGCTGGAGGGCGCGAGCCGCCCCTCCCGGGGCCGGCCGGCCCCGCCCCCAGGCGCCCTCTGCGGGGTCGACGCAGCCCCCGGGCAACGCCCGGATGTCGACGGCGCCGCCTCGCTCCAGTCTCTCTGGCTGTTTGAGCTCCTCTGCCCCTGCCTCGGCCCACCCATTACACCTCCTTGGCCGGCTGTTGGGGTTTGGGCTCAGAGTTCTTACCTCCGTGACCGCCTCCTGTTCTGACACCCACCCCAGCCGGTAGACATCGTCACTAGGCATTCAGCTCTAGAACTTCACCTGAACTTCGGCCCCCTGCCTCCCCGTTCAACAAACACACACTTACCATCCTGGCAGAGTGAACCTACAAGATCTAATTATTCCAGGGAAAATGACCTTCTGTTCTAGAAGCATATTGTTCGACGTCTGTAAGTATTCCGATTGTTTTCATCAGCTCTTACCATTATACCTTGCTATTTTTTTCCTACCTTCTTGGCCCCTTCCAATATTATCTTCTGAACTTGAGAACGTAAGAAGTAATAGATTAAATAGATGTAATCGTTACCCAAAACACAACCAGTCTACCAAAAAATTGTGTAAAATGCGTATAAATTAAGCGATAAACTGAAGAAGTAACAAGCGAAAGAGTTCCCTGACCTCAAGGTATACTATTGGTGAGATGTCCTGTTCTCTTGAAAAGATAACCAACAAAATCAGACAGTAAATATGAAGGCATTTGTGACATAAAAAGGCCACCCTATGAAACTAGGTTTGTAGTCTCCAGTGTGTCTCTAACCGTGTGACTTAAGTAAATTGCATAACCTCTCTGGACTTAATTTTCCTCATTTGCAAAATGAGAGGATTGTGTTGGATGATTCTTAGGTCTTTTCCAGCTTTTGAACTTTCTAAAACTCTTCAAGCAATGCCAAATAAATGGCATGAATTTACATAGGATTTCTGGAAAAGAAAAGGATCAATTCCAGCTGGTGTGTGGAAGGAAGATTTCCTAAGGAGCTAGGATTTGAGCAGTACTGTGGCAGATAGTTTTTGGATGGGTAGAAAGAAAGAGGACATGTTAAAATATTAAAGACAACACATTATGTATCCTACCTAACAATCCATTAAAGTAAACAAGCAAAGCATTATTCTTTTTCAGTGAGTTGAAAACTTTTGCCTGGTATCTATGGCTTTAAATAAAAAATGACAATTCTTGGTAGCCTGGCTGGCTCAGTGGGTAGAGCATCCAACTCCTGAACTCGGGTGGTGAGTTCCAGCCCCACATTGGGCGTGGAGCCTCCTACTTAAAAAAGAAAGAGAAAAGAAAGAAAGAAATGGCAATTCTCAGACTCTACAAGCCCTTCAAGGTTAAGCTCTATCTCCGGTATGAAAAAAAAAAAGTCAAAATACAGATGGTCCCCAACTTAAAATTCCATGTATGACTTTTCAACTTAACAGTGGTTGAAAGTGGTACTATTCAGTAGAAACCGTACTTCACATTTGAATTTTGATCTTTTCCTGGGCCAGCTATATGTGGTAGGATACTCTAGGGATGCTGGGCAGCAGCAGTGAGCCACAACTTCCAGTCAGCCATTTGATCAGGTCGGTAAACAACTGATACACTTACAACCACTTTGTAACCATATACAACCATTCTGTTTTTCACTTTCAGTACAGTATTCAATTATAGGAGGTATTCGACACTTGATTATAAAATAAGCTTTGTGTGAGATGATTTTGCCCAACTGTAGCTAATGTAAGTATTCTGAGCACATTTAAGGTAGGCTATGATGTTCAGTAAGTTAGGTGTGTTAAATGGATTTTGACCTACAATATTTTCAACCTCCGCCAGTTTATCAGGACGTAGCCTTGTCATAAGTCAAGGAAGAACTATAATCAAGGCATGCTTCTTCTTCTCCCTTCCTATAAAGGTCCACTTTCTAGAGATAATGCAGTTGCAGAACCATCCCTTCTTTATTCATGACAACTACATGTGTAGTTCAATTAAGGGTGTTCATAATTCAGAACCCTTTGCTCCAGTTATGCCTGTGAAGATAATGATGTGTGGTTAGATTAAGAAATTCAATTGATGTGGCGAAAAGTGATCATTTGTAGAAAGCACAAGAACTTTATGGATAAAAGTTAAATATAGTACTTAAAAAAGATTCACAGGAGAATTAGTGGGAAAATGGAAAACTTATGGGATATCTGGATTAAATGTGATTAAAAAGCTAGACCTCAGGCTAGCATCCTTAATATGAAAGACACTGTCAAATTAATGGAACTCATATTATCTATTTTATCTCTTACTCAAAAACTTGGCTTTGAGAGTGCTATGGGCCTCCCCTGACTATATTAATCAGGAAAGGTTTTGTTATGGTATAGTAATAAAATCTTATCACAACAGAAGTAATTGCCTGTTCATGCTTCATGCTTCATGTGGATCAGACTCCCTCTGTTCCGGTCACTCCAGGAACCAGATTGACAGAGGGGCCACCATTTTGTAGCTATCTCACCTAGATCACAGCAACTGAGTCTCTGTGGCAGAGGAAGAGACTAAAGAATCCCCATGAACTTTTCATAGCCTTAGATTGGGGGAAAAAAACACATTACTGATCGAATTTCATTGGCCAAAACGTTACATAGCCTCCCCCATCTGCAAAGAGACTGAGTCCTTGAACCAAGTCAGGAGAAGTGGGGATATTGGTGAACAGTACTAACATGACCCACCCTGACCCCACCAGTGAGCTCCTATATATTATGAAAAAACTCCCAAGAAGTTTTATTCCATAACACTGGAAGTTATGCTTTCAAAAGTAAACTCTCCATACTTGTTAAGAGTTGACTATCATGTAAACAGAATGGACTTTCCATTTTCTTCCCCTTTGTTTGAGTGGTATATTAAATCAATGTCAGTCTGTCTAGTGATTTGACATATCCAACATATATTCCTTTTGCTAATTTTCTACTAATACTCTGCTCCCATGTTACATGTACTAATTGGAAGTGATAATCACATTTTGAGTAGGCAAATGTTAAATTAACACTACATAATACAAGTATCATACTATAGGTAGATGACTACATGAACTTTAGGTTAAAAAGATTCTTTTTTGGGGCGGCTGGCTGGCTCAGTCAGAGGATCACACAACTCTTGATCTTGGGATTGTCAGGTTGGGGGTAGAGTTTACCTTTTAAAAAAAGATTATTTTCCCTCAAAACTTTAGAAGTAGTACCCTATTAATCACATGGTCAACGGAGTACAAAAATCATTTCTGATCGCAAAATTCCCGGCTTTACTAGCTTTCTGCTATGGTAATGCTAAAAAATTAGAGAGATTAGTTCAGCTCAACCAGCTTTTATTGAGCATCTACTATGTGCCAACACTTTGCCAAGTTCTTGGAATAAAGATACTAATGTGAGTAGGACATAAGTCCCTTGAGAGCAGAAATCTTGTCCACCAGTGTATACCTAGAGATTACTGTGCTGCTTGGCAAATATACTAGATGCTCTCAATAAGTAGGTGTTAGGAGAATGAAAGATGGAATCTTTGATCCCAGTGTGTATATGAAATAGAGCAGTACATATGAGCTTGGTTTGCCTCACTTTTATCACTTATGAGCATAAATTTCTATTAAGATTGCCATTAGTCCTTGCAGAGTCTTTCTCTATTTAGGCAGTGTGTTTGAAATGGGAATTTATACCTGCACATTCTATATATACCACATGGATTTCTTTTCGGCTGTGGTCCAAATATCTAACTGATATCTGCTCTTCTAAAATGAAGATTGCAGGCCACCAATAGCCTGTTAATGATAAGCTATGTATGTGTCACAGTTTTTATAGCACATTTATATTAATTATTTCACAGAATCTTCAGATCAGCTCTCCAAGGTATTATTCCTATTTTATAGACAAGGAAAATGTGACATCTGTGATTAACTAGCTTTTGCAAACATTGAGCTCTTAAGTGGCAGAGCTGAGGCCCAAACCTAAGTCATCTGAATTCAAGCCTAGGGAAACTTCCCTGTATGCCACAGATGCCTTCTCACTCTATGCTGCACACACAACTCCAGCATTTTCCTTCTTTCTAATGGGTAAGCAGCATATAAGACAAACATTTCCAGAGCTTCCTCTCAATACTAGTATTATTCAAATCCTCAGTGTGGTCTAGTTTTAAGAAGCTAGAGATGATGTTAAATTTAACAGTGTATAAACCTGATCCATTGACAGAAAACCAGCAGGTCTTGTTTTTGTTTCCTTAGAAAATTTGCTTTAAGAAAACAAAACAGGGGCGCCTGGGTGGCACAGCGGTTAAGCTTCTGCCTTCGGCTCAGGGCGTGATCCCGGCGTTATGGGATCGAGTCCCACATCAGGCTCCTCCACTATGAGCCTGCTTCTTCCTCTCCCACTCCCCCTGCTTGTGTTCCCTCTCTCGCTGGCTGTCTCTATCTCTGTCAAATAAATAAATAAATTCTTTAAAAAAAAAAAAAAAAGAAAACAAAACAAAATTAAGTTAGGTTAGAAGACAGGAATAGTGTGGGATTTAATCACTGTATATATATACTGTTGTCAAACTATGTCTCCCACCAAAATCTTTATTTGCCATCATTTAGATGTGTTGTGCTTTCTTTGAAAGTGTCAACTAAAGTAGGGACATTGTAGAAAGGCCTAAAGAGACCTATAATTCAAGGTGGCTTCAGGAAGCCAGCAACTCAAGATTTACAACCTCTTCAGCTGAAAAAATATAGCTCCAGCCACAGGCTTTAGTGAAGTTTTATTTGTATTTCAGTGTAGTGCATTTCTTTGTGACATTTCCCTTGGTGTTTTAGTTCGTTCCTTTTTATATTCCCAAGACAACCAAAATAATTGGTGCTACTCTTAACTGTTCAACTTGAAGGAGTTAAACAGATTAAATGAGATGGGCTAGTTAGACTTTTGGGGAGAACTAAACAATATTGCTGCTTCCCTCCTATGGAGACTTGGAATGGTATTTTATGTGTCCCAGATGTGGCCACATTCTGCCTAACATCTGTTAGTGCATTTTATTAAAATAATGAACTAGCATATGTTTGAAAAGTCAAAAGAATGAATAAAAGTTTTCATTCTGATACAACACAAATAGCCAACTGTTTCTTTGTAGTTAATAATGGAGCATATAAATGGGAAATAATTTTGCAATATCCAATTTCAAATATAAGTTAAAGTATGATTTAATAATTACTGGCTTAAGCTTTCTAGTATGAAAAATGTTTATTCCATTCGAGTAAACTTTGGAAGTTTTTTCCTTTCAAAATGTTTACTGCAAGGGAAGAGATTTGTGCCTTGGCATTGATATAGGAACACCAAGAATCATCCTGGAAGCTAACAAGGAATAGATAATTAAGAACAAAGCTCAGAACTAAAATGGAAATTTCTCTGGGAAAGAAGGCTGGAAGATCCTTGTGGGGAAGTACAGTTGAAGAGTGCAAAATACTTAAGTCAAATGACAGCTTACTCAAACTTCCTTTGTGGCCATTTTAATTTTTCCCACTTAAACCAAGCATGGTGCTAGAATGATTTTTGGGGGGTGAGAGAGTGGAGGGTAAAGACATCTCTTATCTAACACACTTCTTGGAAATGTTTTTAGTAAAGAATTTAAAAGAACTGCCAACTCCCACCCATACAAAGAAAATTTTGTTTTATTTTAGACTACATCAAGATCTGGAAACCCCTGCAGTATCCATCCATCTGCTGAGTCATTTGCATTTTATGCTGTACAGAAGCAAGCCATTGAAATATACAGCGAATAAGACACTAAAGTAGGTTATAATTCAGGTAAATCCAAAAACCATTCTGGTCAGCCTAGAATAACGAGGTTTTATGTATTATATCCAGGAAGAGATATTTTCTAAGAATTTTAGTCTGTACAAAAGTTTTATCATTTTTTAAATAAACAAATTTCACAGACCATGCTTTTAAGATCAGAATTGACTATTGTCCCTTAAGGATTATGAAGTCTGTCACATATGAAGTATGGGATAAAGGTGGCTGCAAAAGAACCTTCTTGACATAGTATCCTGTTAAGGATATATGGGTGATCTAACTCACCCCGTTATGTCCCTCTTCAACATTCACTCCTCTGATCTAATTAGTTCTTGTTCTAAGGCAGTACTGATGCTCTCAGTGTATTTTCAGTTCCGTGACTTCTTGACATTTACACATCCTTAGCCTCTGTCTTCACTGTTGGACTTTATTACATTAGCTGTCCTGGTTTGACCCTTTCCTAAAATTTAAAAGGACGGCTGTGGGCCTGACCTCAACACAGCTGTCCCTTCTTCCACATGATCCAGTTCTTAACTATTTGCCAACCTATTCATTTCCTGACTTGCTCTTTAATTAGGCTTGGCTATATTCTTATCCCAGCCTTTAGCCTGGGGCTTGACACATAGTGAGTACAAACTGCATTACAAGAAACAACCTGTAGACACCATGCCATTCATGGTACAGGAAAAGAGCCATCTTTATCAACAAATGCAGAAAATACAGAGCTGTTTAGTGGAAAAGAACAGAGAAGCAATGAGGGTGCTATCTGTGGTATAGAATACTCCAGGAACAACCTTGGATCAGGAGAACCCATGTTAGGAATGTCATGCGATATTGTTGCAGCTACCCCCCAAGCCCCGCCAAAAGAATAATGACCAACAGGAAAGTTTGTTATTGGTGGACTTTCAATTTGTGTGTTGATTTTGAAGAGTCCTGTCAAAACATGCAAAAGTTTAACATGCTATACATTATCATGTTATTCCAAGTGGAACTTGAACGTTGACTAGTTCTCAAGCCAGATTTAGCATCTTTCTCCCCCATTCACTTGCCTAGATTAGTTGTATGCAAATATGTCCCCCAACCCACCCAAGAGAGTGAAAGTAACATGAGGGCACGATGTCATTATTCATCTTTCAACACCAGTCATTTTTCATCTTTAAATGGGCCCCAATACTTGACACATTGTAATATATAGGCATCCTTATGCTTTCCTCCTAAGATACATCTAATATGCCTTTAAGTAACTACAGTTTTTAAAAAGCAGTCACTAAAAATACTTGCTTTGTATATTTTACGAACAGCGTTAATTTTAATCATTATAACAATATTTAGAAAATGAAAATTTGAATAGACATAATTTTCTACATACCATGTTCACACAATTATAATACTAATTTTTGGTCTGTGTTTATGAACACAGATATTACATACTTAATAATGTGCATGAAAATGACACAACCTCCTAAGAGGGCAATTTGGTAGTTCTCAAAACTTTGAATATGTATGCCTTTTAGCCCAAGAAATCCAGTTCCAGGAATGTATCTTACAGAACTACTCACACAATTGTGCAAAGAAATATATAACAGATGTTATTCTTTACACTGCTTGTGTTCGTAAAAACCTGAATATAATTTTATTTTTGGTTAAATAAATTTTAGTATACTATATAGTACTATATCATATAACTGTTAGAAAGAATGAGATAAAGCTACTGCTGAACGTCACTCATCATGCAGGGAAATAAAAATCAAAACCACAATGAGATACCACCTCAAACCTGTCAGAATGGCTAAAATTTTTTTTAAAAGATTTTATTTTTTTATTTGACAGAGAGCATGAACAAGGGGAAGGGGGAGACAGGAAGGGAGAAGCAGGCTCCCCTCTGAGCAAGGAGCCTGGTAGGGTACTTGATTGCAGGACCCTGGGATCATGACCTGAGCCAAAGGCAGACGCTTAACCGACTGAGCTACCCAGGCGTCCCCAGAATGGCTAAAGTTAACAACACAGGAAACAACAGATGTTGGTGAGGTTGCAGAGAAAGGGGAACCCTCTTGGGCTGTTGGTGGGAATGCAAACTGGTGTGGCCACTCTGGAAAACACTATGGAGGCTCCTCAAAAAGTTAAAAATAGAACTACCCTATGAGTCAGCAATTGCACTACTAGGTATTTACCCGAAGGATACAAAAATACAGATTCGAAGGGACACATGCACCCTGGTGTTTATAGCAGCATGATCAACAATAGCCAAACTATGGAAGGATCCCAAATGTCTGTCGACTGATGAATGGATAAAGAATATCTGGTACGTACACACACATACACACACACACACACACACACACACATATACACAATGGAATATTACTCAGCTATCAAAAAGAATGTAATCTTGCCATTTGCAATGACATGGAGTGTATTATGCTAAGTGAAATAAGTCAGAGAAAGACAAATACCGTTATGATTTCACTCGTGGAATTTAAGAAACAAAACAGATGAACATAGGGGAAGGAAAAAAAAGACGGGGGGAAGAAAACTGTAAGAGACTCTTAGAGATAGAGAACAAACTGAGGGTTGATGAAGGGAGGTGGCCAGGGGATGAACTAAATGGGTGATGGGTATTACAGAGGGCACTTGTGATGAGCACTGGGTATTATATGTAAGTGATGAATCACTAAATTCTACACATGAAACCAATTTTACCATATATGATAAATAACTAGAATTTAAATAAAAACTTGGAGGAAAAAAACTACAAGTACTGACATAGATATCGGGGCGCCTGGGTGGCTCAGTCAGTTATGCGTCTGCCTTTGGCTCAGGTCATGATCCGGGGGTCATGTGTTTGAGCCCCTCATCGGGCTCCCTGCTCAGTGGGAGTCTGCTTCTCCCTCTCCCTCTGTGTGCTCGCTCTCTGTCAAATAAATAAATCTATTAAAAAAACGGTATCAAAAATATATTATCAAGTGAAAAGTCAAGTTTCTCAGCAATATATGTAATATGTACCATGTATCCTATTTTTGTAATACAAACATATTCAAAAGAATATACGCCAAACTAATAAGAGGAATCATATTTAAGGAAAGGAGAACTTTTGAGGACTTTCAGTTTCTAAATTATTTTTTAATTTCTGTATCATTTGCATGTTTCACAGTGGAATAAAACGTGGAGTTTTATCATAAAAGCAGTAAAGATACAATTACATGTAAAAAGTAAACATCTAATAAAAACGAGTGAAATTTCTGTACATATCTACCTATTATTAACTGAAGGAGAGAAGTAAAGAAAAAAGCTGTTCTAGATCAGGCATCATCAGCCAAAGCAAATAGAAAAACTAGAACTTGGAAATTCTTTCTAGAGATCTAGTTGTGTAGTGGCCTTGAAAATCAGGGAGTTGATGTCTTATTACTAGACCTCAATTTGCATTCTCCTAAACATTCCTGACCCTACTTAGTAAGAATTTAGGCTAAACAGGGACCAACCAATGATTACAGAACCCTCAAATAGCAACTCTTTAAAAGAGTTCTAGGACCTATATAATTATCTTGGGATTCTATTCTCCTACTAATTTATATCCCACAGTCTCTAGTCTCAGATGTTGTTTGCTAATTAGACTCCTAGTACTCCGTCCAGAAATTCCTGCTGATTTAGCTTGTGATTGCTGGAAGCAAGTACAAATTGTAGGCTGAGAATCAAATATTTGAATTTTCCACCTTATATACATCAATTCCAGGGAATTCTAATTTTCTAGACTCTTTGAGATCACCATATGGTAAAAATCTTGGGCAGTATATTAGGCTCGGTTCAAGAGACTTGACCTCTCTCCAGACTGGATCAGATGACCCAAGGGGTCACAGCAAGAGCATTAGACACTGCAGTTGGGCTAGAGTGGGGTGGGGTTGTGCAGAGATAGACTCAAGGACTCTCTGAAGGAAACAGGTTGTTTGTCCAAAGTGGCCAAATGCCCAGAGCTGGAGCAAGAATACAATACACAGGCAAGAAGGAAGTCCAAGAAAGCAGGGCACAGGATAAGTTTAAGGGGGTGTAATACACCTACCTGAAAGCTGAATCAGGGGGTCTGAAGCCAAGTCATCAAGAGTAGCTATCTTTCCTTCTCCTCCAGGAGAGTATGACAGATGAGGTGAGGAATAAGTGCAAGGTGCAACATGGCTGGTGTTAGCTGAGGCTGGCAAAAGGACACCCCTGACCTTGACTCTAGATCCTAAAGATTAGGTGGTCCTAGTCTGAAGACACATGCAGAAAAGAGTATTGAATGAGGGTTGTGAGAAGCAGAGGGTTAGTTAGGAAAACTAGAGGTGGATCCAAATAACATACCAAATTTGCAAAAATCTGCCAGTGTAGATGTGAGCAAGAGCCAGGGTCAATGAGAGCTGAACATGTGATCATTGGCTTTCTCTTGGTTCTAATTTCTTTGACCCTTTGACCCTCTCCAGATCGGTCTCTGTTGTGGCTTCACATCATCACCCCAAGCTCTAAGTTTTGGAATGTCCCAGGTTTAGTTTTAGAACTTTTTTTCCTCTTAATTTATATCCTCTCTCTGGGTGATCTTAATCAGTAACGTGGCTGTAAGTACTACCCATATGTTAACTACTCTCCATTTTTTCCAAACTTACGGATTTCTATAAGTTTCTGGAAGGTTAAGGACCTCTCCAAACTTAACATCCAACTCCTTTTTCAGCCCCTCTACTTGAATGTCTAGTAGGTATCTCAAATATAAAATGTCTAGATTAGATCTCCTCTTTGAAATGTAAACAAAGAACAGTAGGTGGTTTTTAACTGCCCTTTTATTTGTACCTACAATATCTATATTGTTTTATAGACCCAAGGGAGTTAGAAGAAATTATTCCTTATGATTACTTAAAACCACATAAATAACTCGTAATGTAAAATTAACATTTTAAGTGTATTTGCATACATGTTCACTTATACATTCCCTTAGCTAGAGTGTACAACTCTAACCACACTCAGGAATTCAAAGAGACATAAGGCATGGACCCTATCCTCAAAGAACCTAGCATCTAGTAGGGGACATAGACACATACCAATTGTGATGAGGCAAATAAGAGAAAGGCGATAGGAATGATTATCCCTTGAGGCCCATTTTTAATTACACACTATGGAGTAGTACCTTTCATAGGACTCCAGTCTTGGCAATATTCGCTTTATCCTGAAAACGATAAGAGTTGTAGGTAAATTCACAACTGTGCTAATAGTCAACAATCTCATAAACTCTGTATGTGTCAGGTACTGTGCTAAGTATTTTAGAAGCATCATCTCATTTAATCTTTATGCCAACTTTATGAAGAAGTTACCATAAATATTACCATTTTTTGGATTAGAAAATAGAGGTTTAATGCATTTTAGTTCTTGCCTAACTCACCTGAAGTAACAGGGTGGGCAAATCCATATCCTTAACCACTATCTAAACTACTTTCTCACAATTGGTGATCCTGCTTTAACTAATAATAATGGTGCTAGTTTTTTTTTTAAATATTTATACTAAATTAGGGGCGCCTGGGTGGCACAGCGGTTAAGCGTCTGCCTTCGGCTCAGGGCGTGATCCCGGTGTTATGGAATCGAGCCCCACATCAGGCTCCTCTGCTGGGAGCCTGCTTCTTCCTCTCCCACTCCCCCTGCTTGTGTTCCCTCTCTCGCTGGCTGTCTCTATCTCTGTCAAATAAATAAATAAAATCTTTTAAATAAATAAATAAATAAATATTTGTACTAAATTAAAAGAATAAATATACAAATAATCCAAATAGTGAATATTCATTATATTTTAGTAATAATAATCCCCAATTATTAAAGATAATTGGATAAAAAGGACTATAGCGTAAGTCATGAAATGTTGGGTTTAGTTTTTCAAAGCTCATAAAGATACAGGATTAATCATTTCAAGTTTCCTGCTGATTGTCTCTGGAGGTAAGTTATTAGTCCTAAAGTACATTCTGTGTTTTGGGCCTTCTTTTATTACTATAACATAGATAAGCTAAGATGGAAAAATCATCAGACCTGCAAAAGCTAAGAGAAGTCTTCTAGAGAGTCTTCTAAATTTATTATCTGCTATGCATTGATTTATCACATATGGTGGGAATTTAAACCAGATGTATGCTTACTGGAAGAGGCTGTCCCAAGACAGACAGGGGAGAGGAATGTGACCTCACCTTGAAAGTAGAGAATCAGAACTTGGTGGTGGTGCAGAAATTTCCTTTTATGCTAGTTATATAACAGAATAAAAGTTCTTCAATCATCTTTTCAAATTAATTGAGACATCATTTCTTAATCTGGAAGTTGTTGAAACTTCTGGCTTTTGAAATGCAATTATTTTCATATTGAGAAAGACCATACATTTTCTGAGTAACTCTTGCTTAATCTAAAGCAAAACATTTTTGGAAAATACAGCTCTTATATGTAAATAAAATTTACACATTCCTGTTTGCTTCATTCTCATCTGGAGTTTAGATATCAAATTTTAATAGCTAAAATTCAGTAACGCATCTTTGTCTGCCATCTGCTTTTTTTAACTGAAGCTTTAAAAAATCTATTCTTTCAAGTCACGTTTAAGGGTGTACATCTAAGGGAAAAAAAGAGACCTAGCCTAACATGAGTAATCTACCTATGGTTTTGTAATCTTTTTATTTTTTAAAACTTTAAAATCACTATTGAAGAAAACATTTCTCTTAGTAAATGCTTTAGTTTGGGAACAGTCTGAACAACAACAACAACAAAAACAATATGGAACAACTTTGCAGTCATTTCTCTACTTTTTGAGGGGAAATTATCTTGAAAATCATTAATTGAGCAAAGATGTATTTCTCAAAAGCACTTGTGATTTATTTTTCAGTTTATTTTTACAGTATATTTGTGTGATAAAACACTTGTAAAAATAGCCAACTTTAAACAGTTTCTATAACAGGAGGACAGCCCCAGACAGCTGATTATGCAATGGGGACATGCACACGGGCACACATACGTGTGTATTGACTGCCCAAGAGAGTTAATTTGCTCAAAGCTAGGACGATCATTGACAGTCTCAAAAAAACACAGAAAAAAAGGTCCCTTTCTCTATAAAGAGCTATCAGTAGGAAATTAAACACAAGCCTAAAAGAAACTACCTGAATATCTCATTGTATGCCTATAAACTGCCAAAACAATTGGTTCGTTTGTTTAACTTCCCTCAAACAAGTATTGAGCAGTCATTGTGTTCTGGACACTTCTAGGCAACAGGGGAGAAAACAAAAAACATGGAAATGATATGTCTTACTTATCCAGCTTAAGGTAATTATATGATAACATTTCTTTCTTATGGAGATAAAATTTACATTCAGTGAAATGCATAGATAATACCCGTACAATTGGATGAGTTTTAACAAAAGTGTGTATTCATATAACTACCACCCCAGTGGAGACATAAGACACGTCCATCTCCCCTAGAAAGTTCTTTCGTGTCTTCCTTCAGTCACTCTCCCTTCCCAGATAGGCAATTGTGTTCTAATATCTATGACCATGGGTTATTTTGCTCTTGAAGTCACATAAATGGAATTATATGATATGTATTCTTTTGTGTCTGATTCTTTTACTCTTTGCAATGTTTTAGAGATTCGTTCGTGTTGTTGTATTAGTACTTCATGTCAAATATTCTTTATATACGTACACAACTTTTTAAAAAAATCCTTAATCCTATTGATAGATATTTGTATTTGCTTTCAGTTCTTGGCTACTAAAAATAAAGCTTTCTGGGGCGCCTGGGTGGCACAGCGGTTAAGCATCTGCCTTCGGCTCAGGGCGTGATCCCGGCGTTGTGGGATCGAGCCCCACATCAGGCTCCTCTGCTGGGAGCCTGCTTCTTCCTCTCCCACTCCCCCTGCTTGTGTTCCCTCTCTCGCTGGCTGTCTCTATCTCTATCAAATAAATAAATAAAACTTAAAAAATAATAATAATAATAAAGCTTTCTACAGCCCTGTAGTTTTGCCTTTTCCAGAATGTCAAATAGCTGGAATCATATGTAGTCTTTTCAGATCAGCTTCTTTCACTTAGTAATATGCACTTAATGTTCCTCCATGTCTTCTCATGGCTTGATAGTTCATGTCTTCTTAGTGCTGAATAATATTCCATTGTCTGGACATACCATGGTTCCTTTATCCATTAACCTACTGAAGGACATCTTGGTTGTTTCCAAATTTTGGCAATTGTGAATAAAACTGCTTTCAACAACTGAGTGCAGGTTTTTGTGTGGACATAACTTTTCAGCTTATTTGGGTCAATACCAAAGAGTGCAATTCCCAGACCGCGTGGTTAGAGAATGTTAAGTTTTGTAAGAAGCTGACAAATTGTCTTCCAAAGTGTTTGTACCATTTTGCATACCCATTAGCAATGAATGAGAGTTCCTATTGTTTCATATCCTTGCCAGCCTTTGGTGGTGTTAGCATTTTGGGTTTTGGCCATTCTAATAGGTGTGTAGTAGTATCTCATTGTTATTTTAATTTGCAATTGTATAATGATATGTGATATTGATCAACTTTTCATATGCTTATTTGCCATCTGTATCTTCTTGGGTGATATATCTATTCATTTTTTTATCATTTTTTAGATTGTTCTAATGTAAGAATTTGATATACCTATACATTGTAAACAGAGTAACACAATCAAGGTAATTAACATATCCAATACCTCACATAGTTAAGATTTTTGTGTGGTGAAAATACTTAAGGTCAACTCTTAAATATGGGCTGCTTCATGAATTTGCCTGTCATCCTTGCACAAAGGCCATGCTAATCTCTGTATCATTCCAATTTTTGTATATGTATGTGCTACAGAAGTGAGTACTTGAAGTTTTTTTTTTTTCATACATTTTTACAGTTGTTCCAATGTCATTTGTTTAAAAAAATTCCCTATCTCATTGAATTGACTCGGCACCTTGGTAATATTCAGTTGACTATATATATACATATATATAAATATATATATATGTAGATCTATTTTTTATTTCACTGTTCTGCTGTGTACACATACACACATTTTATTACCATGTTGTTTAATCCAGGCTGGATTCACTATTATATTTTTATAATAATTTATGTACATTATATTTATTATATAAAATTTCAATTTTTTAAAAATTCCATTCTAAGAAATTAAAATTAAAACATTTCTTGCTTCCCTAAAAATATTGGGAGCCCTAGGCACTGTGCCTAAGGCTAATTGGACCTGACAGGGGTAAAGCTAGGTTCTGCTCATGTAGTCCTGTCAGAAACTGGGTGCAGAGGCCTATGAAACTTTCCTTAGGAACACAGGCGAGGCTCGTGGCCCCCTAAGATTAATAGCAAATATCTAGGGGCCTATGATAGTTTTTTTCAACGTTATATTTTCATTGTATTATTCCTATGACTAAAGTCTTGTTAAATATTATGATACTACTTAGTTTGTCTATGGAGAATTAAGGAAAATATCTTTTTAGTCAGGTTCTTAGTCATAAGCAACGAAAACTGCCTTTGGTCGACCAAGTAGAAAACGAGTTTTATTAAAGGGCACGAGGTAGTTCACAGAATGGTTGGAATATTTGGAACATTAGGCTCAAGGCTAAGCCTCAGGAAGAATGCCCAAAACCACGTCCCATGAATAGGTTTAATGAGGAAAATGTTGCCACCACCAGCCACTAGAAGTTACAGTTTGCCTCACTGCAGTTCTGTGCAAGGAAAGCAGTTGCAGTATTATCATTACAGTCATTAGCGTCAGTTATTATTTTTGCCAAGAATTCAGTCTTGCAGGCCCTGTACTGCTAGTGCAGACTGAGAGACTGAACGTTTTATTAATAATTGTATAAAAACGCTTTGCCACATATAAGACCCAAAATATCTGAAAAACAGAAAGTCAAGAAAATAAGGAATTCTCCTTTTCTCAAGAATTTCTCAAGGAAACAAAAATACTACATAGTATATATCCTCAAGGAGCGCACAGTTTTCTGAAGGGGGTAAGCATAGGCATAACTATTAGTAAAACCATTTTCCTGTATAATATAAGTGAAATGATAGGGGAGCAGAGAGGAGGAGACAATTTCAAAGAAGGAGACTTTAGCCTTGAAGAATAAGCAGGGAATGGAACATTCCACAATAGAGGGAACCAAGTGGGCAGATAAGCAGAGTTAAATTGCAGGGTGTATTTGAGGTTTTAAAATTTACAACTTTAACAGATTGAAATTGATTTTAATACAAATAATTATATTCTTTTACAAACCAGTTTTCCCTGGACAGTGATAATTATCAACTGAGGGCTGGGTCGCCTGCGGGGTTCAGTCAGTTGGGCATCTGACTCTTGATTTCAGCTCAGGTCCTGATCTCAGGGTTGTGGGATCTAACCAGCTCAGGCTCTATGCTCAGCGGGGAGTCTGCTTGAGATTCTTTCTCTCCCTCTCCTTGTGCCCCTCCTGCTGCTCCCTTGCTCTCTCTCTAAAATGAATCAATAAGTCTTTTAAAAAATTATCAACTGACAGAGCTGTGAACAGGGTACAGGTACAGTTTGATTTTAGGAATCAGGAGATCCATTTAAGTTGTCTGAAGGGGGCAGAAGGCAGAAATCAAGGCTAAAGAGAATGTATGTGGTAAGGAAATTGAAGGTACTTCAAAAGGAATAAATAGCCTATAATTAGAAGACGTATTTAAGTGACAATGGTGTTTTTAATTTAGAAAAGACTTCTGCCTATTGGAAGAGACAAAATGAAAAGAGATTGTAAATGATAGAAGAATAAATGAGGTGAGGAGGATAGGGGAAGATCCTCCAGAGGGAGGATATGGGAAAGCAGAGACATTGGAAAAAGAAACACTTATTTATTTATATAAGATGTGAGGGAATAAAGAAAATGTAGAGATGTTCTAGAAATGGAAAGGAGGAAAGGACAAAGAGATCATTTATCAATAACTTTGGTCTCTATAGAGCAGGAGGTTGAAGGTTAAATAATCTTTGGAGAGTGAGGAGTTTCTAGAAAGTAAGCTTTTTTTAAAAAGATTATTTATTTCCACACGGAGCAGGGAGGGGCAGAGGAAAGGAGAGAATCTCAAGCAAACTCCCTGCGGATCGCAGAGCCTGACATGGGGTTCGATCCATGACAAGAGTCAGGATCAATTGTCAGTACTCAACTGACTGAGCCATCCAGGCGCCCCTAGAAAGTAAGCTTTTGCATGGCCTATTCCCTCTGTCCTAAATGCTTTTCCTCATCACATGGCTTATCCCTCATCCTCTTCAAGTCACCTTCTCAGTGAGCACAACCCTCACACCGTATCTAAAATCTTCATCTGCTTCTTGCAGTCCTGAACTCCCCTACCCTCTCCTTTTTCTTGTTTTCCATAGTTCTTATCACCTTCAAACACACTATATGATTTCCTTGGTGTTTTTGTTTTCTGTTACATGTCCCCTCTCACTAGAATGCAAGGCCCCAGGACAGGGATTTTTCTCTTTTGTTTACTTAGAATGATGGCTGATGCTCAATAAATATTTGTTGAATGAATACATAGAAAAGCTGATGTTGAATTGAGAGCAAGAAAAAAAGTGTTTTCGGAAGAGTTATAGTTGAAAACAGGACTGATAGTTGGTTTAAACCACATTATTGTACTACTTTTTCAAAATATTGACATACTTTTTTAACAGTTGGTAAACATCTGCCCAGGCAACCTTGGCTTCTCTCCCAGGCCCTCAGTTAGCAATTAAAGGGTAAATACAGGGTATAGCTAGGCGCCTCTCTCAGACCCTGCTCTATCAGTTCAAGGTCAGTACCTCTGCTATACTAGGTAAAATTTTTGAATATGTAGACAGCGTTAAGAAATCAGTAAGAGGTTACCTAAAGGATTCCAGAGCAGGCCAGGTTGAGATGAAAAGTGTGAATTTAGAGAGAGCCATGTCAACAAAATTCCATGACTTCCTCCAGCAATGATCAGGCTGGAGACCACACAAAAAGTGACAGTAGAGATGACCCAGAAAGGCCAGATGTGATCATGAGCAAACAGGCTAGAGATTTAAGATACTAGGAGGGCATTTCTTTGGGATGGTTGACAATGGAATCCAGGTTAAGGGTAAAATGTCAATAGGAGACTAATGGGTTTGAGGATGTGGGAGGGCTCCCATGATGAGAGAACCCAGAATGGTGGATCACTCTACTACCCAACTCATTAGAACTTTGGGGCTAAAAGACCAGAGAGACAGTGTCAACTTCAGTAATATTTTCCTAGTGTACTATAGATCTGAGGGCCTTGCCATTTCAATATTAAATTGAGAAAGTCCCTCTTTAGCACGGTTGTCTTGACCATCACAGGACATAGTATAATCATGTCCGATATGGTACCTGCCCTCAAGATGCTTGTCATCTAGTGGAAGAAGCAAGATTAATATTCTTCAAGCAACACATGCCATTTATAAGATTGTGTATTATAGATTATAAATACGATATGACTTTAAAATTCTACAAAACCAAGAGAAAAGCAGCATCACGGCATCTAGTAATAATCCACCATTCTCTTGGACTCCATCACTAGGGTATATTATGGTTTCAGCTTCCCCAGAGAATTCTGTATGCCAGTGAAAGTGTTACCTTGAGATTGTGTTGTAAAGTATTCAAATCCCTTCCAAATGTAATGCATGTTATCATTGCTGTGATTAACACCTGTACAAGCTCCCCAACCACACCACTGCCACTCCACATTTCCTCATTAGAAGGAGAAGCTCAGAAAATACCCCTTGCCAAGGAACTATTTCTGTACCCTTCCTTTCACTTTTCAAGAGTTTTTGATTTGCTGGTTGTTTGAATGTTATTAGCAATCTGTAAAATGCAGATCCTGCTTTGATTTCTACTCCTATTTCACACAGTAATCTGTGTTGATTGTAATTTAATTTGGATCTACTTTTCAGTCTAGACATACGTTTGCCTTGCAACAACAGGTGATATCATCTCTACATAGGAATATGCTCTTTTTAAAGCGAACTGTGGGTGAAAGTACAATATTTTTGTGAGAAACTATGTAGTGAGAGCACTGCTTGTATTTGAGAGGTGGTTGTAAGACAAGAATGATATATTTCTTCCTTAGCTTATTATAATTAGAGATATTTGTAAGAAAATAGAATCGCTGTTGCCTAAGTGTTGCTCAGCTCCTGCTGATCAGTTCTCACTCACTGGCACCATCCTTTGTGATATAATAGTTAGTTGCTGTGGAGATGATTATCGTGTCATGGAGAAAAGAGACAGGAATTTAAATGAAGAATGAGCAGCAGGAGCAAAAGAACATGCCAAAAGTCAAGAATTCATCCAGTTTAATTTTCTCTTGCCTTTTTAATGTGTATGTTATATCATAAAGTTGGATGTTTCAACCTCAATAACATGGTTTCAGGGTTAATGATGACTAAGAACAAAAAAAAATGAAAAGGAAAGTCAAGATATAATGCTGATATTCTTTACAGAGGCAAGACTAGGTTCAAGTTAAAGAAAATAAAATAATAAATATATACTGTTGGGCCTTACCAACACAGTGTAGATAAACAATTAAGCTGTTTGGACTAGTTCCGTTGCAGCCTAACTTTTGATGAGTTGTTGAGGTAACTTAGGCATCATTCAACAAACAGAAAGCAGAGCGCTGAGATAGAAAGAGAGTGGGCTTTGTAGCAAACAGCTAATTGAATATCACTTACAAGGCATTAATTTTAGGCAGGTCACTTGATCTTTGAACTTCAATTTCATCAACTATACAATTGGAACAAATTTGTAGGATTGTTTTCTGGGCTATTAACTGGTATGGACTCATATAGTCATACCAGCTGTTTACAGCCAATGTCTGTTCTGATTGGTCATTGCATTTATTCTGATGGGTCAGTGCCCATTCTGTGTTAGTTATTAAATATTCTGAATGTCATCTATGTTAGAACAGAATAGGCTATGCTGCAATAACAAATTGTGAAATCTCAGTGGTTTAACACAATGACATATTTTTTGCACTCATAGATTCCAATGGGATCTAGCAATTGTCCTCCCTCTTGTGACTAATGGCTCCTAATCCAAGATCATTCTAACAGAAGAGGAATGAAGTTAGAAACAGGCATCCCTGTTTTTGACTTCCTTGACCCCAAAGAGACGTATGTTATTTCTATTCAATCCATTGGCCGGAACAAGTCACATGACTCCAACCTGTCTGAAAGGGGGCTAGGTTATGGAGTCATTGGTAGGACTAAGTATCTTGCTACATCACCCCTTGTTTTGGGAGGATTCGATGGAATAATATATATAAAAGATTTCCAGTTGTACCTGATGAGCTAGGTCAGACCATGAAGGTTGATCCTGGTTTAAGGCTTGTTGTAAATAATGACTTTTCACCTGAAACCAGAAAAGAAACAGATGCAATGATGCACATGAAATTGACCAAGGATAGAGGGTAGAGCGTGTTGAATACAGCATCCTGGTGCCTCCACCTGCTTTGCTTCTTATGGAAGCATGTCTCTGGTTCAACAGCCTCAGCAGCCCACGCAGGGGAGGAATTTGCCAGCTCAGAGGAGCCCAGACCAGAGGTTTGCTGCCTTTCCACTATTTTAGGCTGGGATGCATAGTGGTAGTGTAGAGCAGAAGGGGAGAAATCAGCACACAAGGGACCACCCTATTAGCATAAAAGAATTTCTTGCTGAGTCATAGTTATCTATTATGTGATTTATTCCTTTTACTGCATCTTTGAGACTGCATTAGTAAGAATTTCCCAAGTTCATACTTCACATCTGTGGTAGAATTATACTGAGTGCTATAAGGGAATGCTAAAGAAAAAGAAAACCTGGCCTCTTCTAAGGAATTTATCAACTAAAGAGATTAAGTCACTATCAGTAAACAAGTCAATCAGTTGCAAAATTATACCTATGAAAGAAGAACAGTTTAAAAATAAGGCATCATATAATAAGATGTTGATTTTGAGGTACAAATGACAAAAAAAATGAATGAAAGAAGAGAATAATTACTAAGAAAGTTAGTAGAGGTCAGGCAGCATTAATTCTCCAGAGATAGTTAAAGAATATTTCAGCCTTGGTACCTTTAGTCCAGGTACCAGAGCCAAAAAGTGCAAAGAATTTCAGATTGCATTTAGCAATAGGACTGGTTTGGGAGGCTGAAAAAATTTCAACCCAGTTGTCTGATAAATTGATACCAGGAGTAGCCTGGATGCTGTGGGAATGGAATGCACATGAGATTTACCCTGGGGCTTCCCAGAAATGCCTGGGGAAGGCTGGGAAGGCAGAGCAGAGGTCTTGCAGTTACCCAGCGAGGGGCTAATTAAAAGAAAAGCCTGGTATTAACATATTCATACCAATAGGTTGTAGAACTATTTGAATTATATTATAATTACAATCATCTGTGTATAATTTCAATCTTAATATTATCTTGTAAGCATTTCCCCATTTTCTGAAATAATATTTAAAATATAATTTGTAATGGGCAGAAAAGAATAATTCTCAAGTGTTAGATAATGTGTGTTTAGAAACATATATTCTTTTTTTTTAAGGGTTACATTTTATTTTTTTAAAACTTCCTCATTTTTTTTTTTAGGTTTTATTTATTTATTTGACAGAGAGAGAGGGAGAGAGAGAACAAGCAGGGGGAATGGCAAGCAGAGGGAGAGGGAGAAGCAGGCTCCTGCTGAGCAAGGAGCCCAGTGCGGGGCTTGATCCCAGGTCCCTAGGATCGTGACCTGGGCTGAAGGCAGCCGATTAACCAACTGAGCCACCTAGGCGCCCCAAAGAAACATATATTCTTTCATTCAATTTTCATAATATCTATGTGAAGTAGGTACTATTGTCACTACTTTACAGATGAAAAATCTGAGTCTAGGAGATATTAAAGTCACAGAGCAAGTATCTGATTGAGTTGGGATTAAAACTTAATTTGCCTGATTTGAAAGCCTATCGTCTAGTCTATTACACTGCCTCTCCTATTGCGTGCCATTGTGTGGATATGCCACCAATTATTAAACTCATCTCGTGTTAAATATTTAAGTTGTTTCAAAGGCGTTTTTCTTTGTATCAAAATCTGTGCTAAACATCTTTACACATAAATTTTGGGTAAGTAAGCTTTATGTACATCCTTACACCTGAATCTCTTTAGCAGTGTATACTTCTGTAGGATGAACTCCTTAAAGAGGAAATACTGGCCATCAAAGAGTGTAAACATTTCGAAGTTTTTGATAACATTATTAAATTTTCCAAATGAAAAATTATACTTTGTCTTCACCTATAGTGTATAGAAGTGACTATTTCCTTGAGACCTCCACACAATGGATACTGTAACTAAAACTTTCTTGTCAATCTAACAGCAAACCTCAAAAGCTCAAACTCCACTAGATTTGCGGTCTTCCATAGCTGCTGGTGTTCCTCATTTGGTGTTAGTCCCTCATACGATAACAAATATTGCATTGATTAATTATAATTCATTGAATATTTAGCATTAGTTAGTCTTGAATCACAAAAACAAATTTATATTAAAAATTTCATTTTAAGTCCCTGAAATTTATTTAATTCAGGTCAGCAGCTCAGCTAAAGACAGTTACTCTGTAGGTCAGGAGACTTGACTAATCCATATCCAAAATTCCTTCTGTAAAGGAAAGGGGGAAAAAAAAAAGCACACTCCTTGAACTTCTTTGTATACATGAAGTCTTTAGGGACTCTTGTCTTTGTGGTCCTGGGCCTGTGTTTATGTGTGTATGGGCAGGAGTGCGATTGTATAGTATGAATGAGATTTAGAAAAATGAAGGGGTGATAAAAGTGAAATTTTTCTTAATAATCGTTAAGAAAAGAGTTTGGGGTTTGGGGGGTTTTTTGTTTTGTTTCTGTTTTTTTGGCTTTTTAAAAAGATTTTATTTATTTGAGAGAGAGAGAGAGTGAGGATGAGCAGGGGGGAAGGAGTAGAAGAGAAGCTGACTCCCAGATGAGCAGGGAGCCTGACTTGGGGCTCGATCCCAGCACCCCGGGACCGTGACCTGAGCTGAAGGCAGATGCTTAAACCACTGAGCCATCCAGGCACTCCAAGAAAAGAGTTTTTAAAAATATTTTGCTTATTTATTTTATGTTTTTGGGAAAATAAAAACCTGCCAGGATTCAGTAAGTTCGCTCTAGAAAATAATTATAACTCATCAACTTAAACATAAATAAGGTTATTATTTAAAAATAATTTAAATATTTCCTGGAGTATTAACATTACTTAAAATTTGTGGCACATTTTTTGTTAGTAGTCTAACACTACCTTAATTGTATCTGTTCAGCTGACTGAGCCACAGTATCAACAAGGAAACTGCCTTAATTCCTACTTACAGATAAAAATACCCAGACTGCAAACGTGTACATTAAAGTGAAGAGCAGTAGTGCATGACAAAACCTCATTGTATTAAGAGCATAGGCTTTCTTTCGCGTCTGAAAAATCACTGAGTTTGTATCAAATTCTGTCACTTCCTCGTTTAATTTGGGGGCAAGGGACAGTTGCTTAACCTCCTTCAGCCTCGTTTCCTAAACTATAAAATTGAGATGCCTGTACTCACGTGCAGCTAGATTGTAAGGCTTACAGGAGAATATGTATCTGAAATAGCTGGACATACTAGGTGGCTAATACGTGTTAACCTGTTTCATTATTCAGCATGTTTTTGGTAGATAGATTAGTGACCCCAATCTATAATTATCTAGCTATTCTGGACTCATCATAATTTAAGTTTCTAGTAATTTAATTTGCTTAGTTGTAACAATGTGTCATTCTCGCTGAGGAAACGATTTATTTTCGTGGGGGAGGGGCAGAGGGAGAGAGAATCTTAAGCAGAAGCAGCCTCCATGCCCAGCACGGTGCCGTGATGTGGGCTTGACCCCACAACCCTGAGACCATGATCTGAGCCGAAATCAAGAGTTGGACACTTGACCAACTGAGCCACCCAGGCATCTCTCTCACTGACGTACTATTAGGTGTGAAGTAGATGGTGTGGTTTTTTAATTTTCTACAAACAGTAATCCAAGCCAGGCTCCAGAAGATGGAAAAAAAAAAAAAAGAGAGAGAGAGAGAGAGAAAGAGAAAGAGAAAAGAATAAAGAAAAAAAGAAAATGGAGACAAAAGGTCCAAGGGCAGTAGAATAAAAAATAACTCTTGGAGAATTTTGAGAAAGTGGATTGTTTCAAGGCTGATATTTATTTGAAAATGAAAAATAGCATTAGATATATGTAGTGAATTTTGTAGGTATGGTTCAGTGCTAAAGCCTTTAGTATATTTCATTTAACAGCCTCATAATCTGTTAACTAGCTAAGTGATTTTTATTTTTATGTATTTATACAGCAAAGTAAATGGCTATTTAAGTGCTTTTTGATGTGTGAAGTAATGTACTTTTTAATTGCCACTTGTAAGTGTCCTTAATTTAGTGAAATCTCTCCCCTGTCTGTTGATGGTTTTGCTTCTCTGATAAGGCAGAGAACATTTATTTGCTTGTTGGTATCCAAGGGTATTATAACGATCCTTTATAAGCATGGTGATAGGGATTCAGTAATGATATGCAAATAGATAAATATGAAGATATATATGAATTGTAGCAAGGTGAAAAAATTCTCTTTGTAGATGGCACTGGAATTTATCTTAGGGAATTGTCTTACTTTAGGAGATACTTTAATTAACTGTTTGGAGTGGAAGGTGAGAATCTCAGCAGGGTCAGCATGAGAAAAGAGAAAAAAGAAATGGCATATTGCTCAGTACAAGAAAGGAACAGAGTCCAGAAGGAGAGGAAGGAGAGAGAATAACTAAACAACACGGAGAGGTAAAAGATTTTTTAAAAGGATCTCTGATACTTTGAAGCCATTTTCTTTTCTGTGATGTAAAATCCATCTTTCTCCTAGAACTTTCAGTAAAAGTGACTGCTCACACTAATTACCTATGGAAATTTTGTGAAGTTTTTTGTTTTTTTTAAGGAAATTAGGAGAAAGCAATGGGTTTTGCAACAGGATCCACATGTATGGAACAGAAATGACACATGTGGGACAGTGAAGCCTTCCATTACCCGAATTAATTCAGCAGAAGCAAAAATTTGAAGCAAAATAAAAGAAAAATGTTGTGCTGGACACCTGTTAAAATCAGCAAGACAGATTTTCTTCAGTACTAGTGCAGTAGGGCAGAGACTGCAGTATATCCTGAAGTTGAAGGGTTTTTTTAAACGCTGGGGTGTGCAAAAGGAAAAGTACCAATGGATGTGAATGGGGGAGCTTTAGTCCATAGGATTAGGCTATGTTTGGTAACTGGTGCTTAAGCTCCTATTCTCCCACAGAGTCTAGGAGACAGGGGTCCTATCTTCCTTGGTGACTGCACTTCAAAGGCATGGCTCCCAGGTCCTTGAGAAAGGGATTCCTAAGTTGCAGAAGACACATCTCAAAAAGACAGAGAAAGGATTTACAATGCCAACTTTTCTAAAGTAAATCAGGGGCCTAAGAAAGGGGAGGTCAGGGGCCTATAATCAGGTTTTGGCTGAGAATAAATCTTTCCGCAGCATTGTGCTTTCTCAGGCGGGAGCTTCAGGGGCTGGGGTCATCATCCTAGCGACATAACCTTGAGCTCTTAAACACTATGGTAGTGTTTCTTCAAGTCTTTTAATGTGGGGGATAGATGAAATCGTTCATACTGAAAGTTGCAGTTCTTATAGGCCAAGATTGAAGCCCACTTGAAAAGGAGCCTGACTAAAAAGTTTGGGTAAATTTTGTCAGAGCCAGGTGACCACATGAGTATGATCTCCCCAGAAATTTTCAGGGATCTTGAGGAGGATACTGGAAATTCTACTAGGGCAATGAATATTTGAGCTGATCCATTCTGTATTTAATATTTGAGGATCCCAGTTGACATCTCCCTTACAGGTAAGGTATTCCTGGTTTTGCTGAAGCTTCATAGGGAATATATTTCTGCATATTTAAAGAGTTATTAGGAGAGGGGCACCTGGGTGGCTCAGTTGGTTAAGCATCTGACTCTTGATTTCAGCTCAGGTCATGATCTCAGGATTTTGAGATCAAGACCCACGTTGGGCTCTGCCGCTCCCTCCCCCCAAAAAAGAGTTATTAGAATAAATAAACCACTTAAATCAGTATGATTATATAAATTGTATTTGTCTTTATCTACTGTAATATTTTAGGGACTTATCCATTTCACCTAAATTTCCAAATTTTTGACATAAAGTTCATAATATTATCTTATTAATTTAATTTTTTATTTACAAACACACAGGTGGCCTTTATTTCACAAAATTTGTATCTATTGTTTTTTATACAACTTTTACTGTATATTGCTATTTAAATGAAAAACAATTGGCAAATTCACAAATTATATTCTTTAAGTTATTTCTTCTACTTTGAGGAAATGTAAATGTAGGAAAGTATTAGTTCCCAAGTCTGGGTCAGTGAATCTATATTGCCTGAATTTGGATTTGCACATTAGGTTGGGTATTTATTACACCAAAGGGAGCTTTTGAATCATTGGTTGCCTTGCTCTGGTAGAAGCTTAGTTTTTGCAGCTTCTTACGTGAACTTTTGCCCAGTCCTTTACCAAATCAGTAACCCAGTTCCTAAAAGCCATGGCTTTTTGAAATCTATTATCATTAAGAAGGATGTGAAAATAAAGAATCCAAGCAAGAATCTTAGGGGATAAGATTTAAAAAAAAAAAGAAGAAGAAGGAAATTTCTACATGAGGCCTACATAGTTCAAATAGATTGGGGAGCGGAATATGCAGTTTCTTTTAGGGGAGAACCAAGTCAATTTGACAAAATACTTTTTCTTTTTCAACATCTTGATTGAGATATTACTAGTTTGCTCTGCTGCCAGAACAAAACCAATATATGTCTCAATCAAATCTCCTCTCCTCTTAAAGACACCAGTCAGACTGGATTAGGGTGTATCCTAATCACCTCAGTTTAACCTGTTTAAAGGCCTTATCACCAGGGCCACCTGGGTGATTCAGTCAATTAGGCAACCAACTCTGCATTTGGGCTCAGATTGTGATCTTGCAGTTGTGGGAGCCCCCCCCCCCGCCCCACCCGCCGTGGGGAGTGGAGTCTGCTTCAGATTCTCTCTCCCTCTGCCCCTCCCTTTGCTTATGTGTGCGTTCTCCCTCTCTCTGTCTCTCAAATAAATAAAATCTTTTTTTTTTAAGATTTTATTTATTCATTCGACAGAGATAGAGACAGCCAGCGAGAGAGGGAACATAAGCAGGGGGAGTGGGAGAGGAAGAAGCAGGCTCATAGCAGAAGAGCCTGATGTGGGGCTCGATCCCATAACGCCGGGATCACGCCCTGAGCCAAAGGCAGACGCTTAACGACTGAGCCACTCAGGCACCCCAATAAATAAAATCTTAAACAACAACAGAAAGGCCCAGTCACAAATACAGTCACATTCTGTGGTACAGGAGTTTAGGGCAGTTCAAATATGAAATCTGAGGAAACAATTCAGCTCCTAATAAGATGTGATCTACATGCCATAAAATTCATCCATTTAAAGCATACAAATCAGTATTTTTAGTATATTCAGGGTAGTGCTACCACACCACAATATAAGTTTAGAACATTTTTATCACCCCCCCCAAAGTAACCCCATGCCACTGGTGAAGGATAATTGGAAGAAAGGGGGGCAGGAACAACGGAGCACCCACCCTAAGAGGAAACCACCCTTAAAAGGATTTTACCCTCCACCCTTTTCCACATGATAGATAGATGACAAAAGCCTGATTGGATGACAGGCACAGGGAGGGTTAATCAGATTAAAACAGCCCTCCAACGAGCCCATAAAAACCCCTAGATTTATTAGAAACCCTGATGGCAATCTCTCAGGTCCCCTTCCTCCTCAGGAACCTTGTACTATCACTTTGCTATCGCTTAATAAGCCTTGGTTTGCTGCCCGCCACCCTGTCTGGTCTGCCTCTTCATTCTTCAAAGCCGTGTGACCAAGAATCATGGGCACTGATGGAGAAAAAATTCAAAATCCTGTAACACCATGAGTAGTCACTCCTCATTAACCACAACCACCCCTCCACCCCAGCCCCAGGCAATCACGAATCTGCCTCCTTTTTCTATAGGTTTGCTTAGTCTGTATTTTTCATGTAAAAGAAATTATATAATTATGTGGTCTTTCGTGATTGGCTTCTTTCAGCTAGCATAACATTTTGGTGGTTCATTCACGTTTAGCAATACTTTTCAATACTTCATTCCTCTTTATTGCAAAATAATATTCCATTGTATGGATATACCACATTTTATTTTCTGTTCATCAGTTTTTGAACGTGTGGTTTATTTCACTTTTTGGCTATTATGAACGATATTGCTATGAACATTTATGAACAAGTTTTCACGTAGGCATATGTTTTCCTTTCTCTTGGATACCTATGAGTAGAACTGCTGGACCGTATGGTAACTCTCTGTCTAACATTTTGAGGAACAGCCAGTGTCAGTGTTTTCCAAAGTGACTGCACTGGTTTACATTCCCACTAGCAATAAATAAGGGTCCCAATTTCTCCAAATCCTCACCAACCCTTGTTGTTGTCTATCTTTTTTGATTATAGCCATCCTGCTGGATGTGAAGTAGTATGTCATTGTGGTTTTGATATCCATTTTCCTACTGACTAATGATGCTGAACGTCTTTTCATTTACTCATTGGTCATTTGTGTATCTTTTTTGAGAAATGTCTATTCAATGTTTATTAACTTTGAAATGTCTGTAGCAACTGTATTGTGTCCCCTTTTTTATCCTATTATTTATTCCTTCTTTTTAAAATCCATATCAACAGGGTTTATTTATTAATTTTTCATCTTTTTAAGGAAGCATCTGGCTGTGTTGACACTCTTTATTATATGTGGTTTTTTTCTAGGTCACTATTTTTTTGTTATTTTATTATTTTTTCCCTTCTCCTTGTTTAGGTTTATTTTGCTGTAATTTTTCCCAACTTTTTTTTTTTTTAAGAATTTATTTATTTATTTGAGAGAGAAGGAGAGAGCAGGGTGGGGGGGAGGAGCAGAGGGAGAAGGAGAGAGAGAGAATCTCAGGCAGACTCCCCGCTGAACATGGATCCCAACATGGAGCTGGATTTCATGACCCCAAGATTATGACCTGAGCCAAAATCAAGAGTTGGATGTTTAACCAACTGAGCCACCCAGGTGCCCCTCTTTCCAACCTCTTGAGAAGTCTGGTTAGCTCATAAATTTCCAACATGTTGCATTTTATGATTTATGGGTTTAAAGCTGCACATTTTCCTTTGGCTACTTAGCAGCATCCTTTAAGTTTTGATTCATGATTCATAAAATTTAAAAGTTTCCATAAATATTTTTTTGGTCCATGGATTATTTAGTATATGGAGAATTTTTGTGACTACTACTTGTGTGCTGGAAAAAAACCATGTAGTTTATAGTTATTGGGTGTAGTGTTCTACATATGTCCATTAGATTACATTTGTTAATGTTATTCAGATCTTCTATAGACCTCTATATTTTCTTTGGCTTCTTTAATTCAGCAAAATTAATCAATTTATAGATTCAGAAGCTTAGTATGTTTGTCACAAGGCATAACAATATTTTGAGATAGATGATGTATAATCAGAAGCTTAACTTTTCAATCAGTAACAATCATTTGAGTAAGAGGATAATCATAATGCTCATCTACAGGAATTAAAAGCATTCAGAATACCTTTTTTATTTGGGTCAGAGGTTGAACTGATAACTTTTAAGCTCTGGGGGCAAAAATATTAACATGAAGGCAATCAGGAGTAATAGGCAAGTGCCTCAACTATCTGGCATAAGTATTTGGGGACCTTGGTCCTATATATATCTTCCCTCCTTTTGCACTACTTACTTACATCTCTTGGATTCACTCCTATTATCCCTCCAGTCTCAGGGCCTCCAAAGAAGCTACCCTGCTCATACAAAGCTTGTGTTAATAGAATATAGCATCTATCACTGGCTTCTGAGTATTTCATTCATTCCATCTGAATGTTCCTCTTCCTCTGTCATCAGCCCCTCTGTCTTCCCTTGCTTGATGACCTGTTTTTGATGTACTTCTCTGGCTCATGCTCTTTATTCTCCTTCAGATAGTAACTATGTGTAGAGATACCCCTGTGACCCTCATGGCCTGTGGAACTATTCAGGCAGACCTAGACCTATTTCCTACCAGGCCTCCCCATCAGAAGAGGGAATATTGTGTTAGATTCATCCATAAGTTTGGATACACGATGCTGTCTGTTTCCCAGATGAAGATTTGCCTGGCACCCTCCAGCTCTCGGATACTTGTCTGCTCAGTACAATTCTTGGCTAATGGATCATGGTTTCTGCATTCAGTTTTCAGTTTTGGTTTACCAGTTGATTTGTGTCCTTCTGGCAAGCTCCAGCATGTGAGCCGTAATAACAGTCCTATACGCACAGGAGCTATTCTCCCTGCTCTTATTTCCTTGATTATAAAAAGGCACACTGTATAAAAAAGAATGAAGTTCTGATATATACTACAACATGGGTGAACCTTGAAGACTTTTTTTGTTTGTTTGTTTAGATTTTATTTATTTGACAGAGAGAGACAGTGAGAGAGGGAATATAAGCAGGGGGAGCTGGAGAGGGAGAAGCACGCTCCCGGCTGAGCAGGGAGCCTGACTCAGGGCTGGATCCCAGGACGCTGGGGTCATGACCTGAGCCAAAGGCGGACGCTTAACGACTGAGCCACCGAGCGACCCCTAAAGACACTTAAATGAAATAAGCCAGATGCAGAAGAACAAATACTGTGAGATTCCATTTATATGAGGTACCTAGGTAAATTCATAGAGACAGAAAGTAGACAAGAAGTTACCCGGGGCTTGGTTTGGTGGCAATGGGGAGCCACTGTTTAATGGTTACAGGGTTTTGGTTTGGAGTAATGAAAAAGTTTCAGAAATATATAGTGGTGATGGTTGCACACATGGTGACTATAATTAATGCCACCAAATTGTATAGTGGTTAAAATGGTAAATTTAATGACATGCGTAATTTATCACAATAAAACAAAACAAAACAGCACAATAATATGTCCTTGACCCTCTACAATGCCTCGCAGTGCTGCTGTCTTTTCGTCTGCCTCTTAAATATTAGGGCTCAGCAGCCTTTGGTCTTTGGTTCTCTTCATTTATAGTCCTGCCCTCTTCCTCTGGGGAATCTCATCCTGTTTGCTAATGACGACTAAACCTATAGTTTAGCCTAAATTCTCTCCCAAGCAGCAGACCCCAGTTATTACGTGATTATGTGAAATCTCATCATCCCCCAAACTGAACTCATCCTCCCACACACAGTTTTTCCCTTTGTACAGTCAGCCTTCTGCTCTCTGCCAGCCAGCTTCCCACCCGGGACACTCCATTTACCCACACCCAGCCCCTCACAAAGCCCTGTCTATCTCACTTCACCCCGTGCAATGCTCTGCCCGTACGCCACAGCCAAGCCAAACTAAATTTGACTCTGTGCCTTTGGAAATCTCCTTCTACGTGGAATATTTTAGGATGAGTGTCCTTGCTTTGGTCTCAGTTCTCTTTACCCTCAAATTCTCTGCCCCCTCCACTTCAGAGACCCACGTGGAAATTCAGCTTCTGCGTCAGGCTGTTTGTTACCTTCTCTGTGTAATCAGTCCCTTCTCTCTAGCAGAATTATCTCCTGTCCTTCCTTGGTGTTTTTGGAAATCATTGTAAACGGAATCATTTTATAAAACATGTTGCAATGCATTGTAGTTATTTACTTGTCTGATGGTCTCCCCTAACAGGCTCTGATCATAGATGCGGGGGCTGTGTCCACGTCCCGTGTGCCACCAGGTCTGTGGTAGATGCTCCTTAGAGAGCTACAGCATCTGCATATGTAAACTTTCAGAGAACTAGATGTGCTTTCAACACTTGAGGTTCACATGCTTTCAGCAAGGTCAGTTCGTATCATGTTTTATTCTCTCTTCACCGTAGATACTGCTCACTGGCTGTCAGCCAGTCACTCAGAGCATTGTTGTAACTGCACTTCCCTCTAGCTTTTTGTGGCCTCTCCAGATGCCGTCTTGTCTGCTCAAATTTCATAGTTTTTTTTTTAAGCATGGGGTTTTGGGGTTTTTTGTTTTTTGTTTTTTAAGATCTTATTTATTTATTTGACAGAGAGACAGCCAGCCAGCCAGGGAGGGAACACAAGCAGGGGGAGTGGAGACGAAGAAGCAGGCTCCCAGCAGAACAGGGAGCCCAATACCAGGGCTCGATCCCAGGACCCTGGGATCACGCCCTGGGCAGAAGGCAGACTCTTAACGACTGAGCCACCCAGGCGCCCCTCAAATTTCATAGCTTTTTGTGGAGGTTTTTTTTATGATTTTATATATAAGTAATCTCTACCCCCAACGTGGGGCTCGAACTCACAATCCCAAAATCAAGGGTTGCGTGCTCTACCAAATGAGCCAGCCAGGTGCCCCAAATTTCATAGGTGTTAAACTTATTGGGACACATCTGATAGATATTGCAACACAATCTGCATATAAGCTAAAGGCTGGGAAAAAAAAATCCTAGGGGACCCCTGAAATTAGTGCTTCAGTGTTTAAAGTTGCATCACTTTCTCATTGTCTCATTTAATGATGATTTAGTGCAGTCTCAAAGCAATAAATCACATGTGTTTTTAAAATTACAATGACCCACAATTAATTTTATTTTTTTAAATGGTGGATCTTTTTGTACTATAATTAGAGATTGTAGGATTCCAAAGCAGATTTGGAATTTGTGTCTCTGAATAAATGCTATCAAAGGGACAGATGCAGACTTCTAATTATTTCACTCTTTTTTTCTTTTAAGTGAAGAGCTCTTTTTTTTTTTTTTAAAGATTTTATGTATTTGTGAGAGAGAGAGGAAGAGAGAGAGGGAACATGAGCACTCAAGCAGAGGGAGCAACAGGTAGAGGGAGAAGGCAGCTCCCCACTGAGCAGGAAGCCCGATGCGGGACTGAATCCCTGGACTCTGGGATCATGACCTGAGCCGAAGGCAAACGCTTAACTGACTGAGCCACCTTGGCATCCCGTGAAGAACTCTTTTTTAAAAAAATCTTTATTTTTTTATTATTTTTATTATTTTATTTATTTTTTAAGTGATCTCTGTGCCCAATATGGGGCTTGTACTCAGGACCCTGAGATCAGGAGTCTCATGCTTCACCACCTGAGCCAGTCAGGTGCCCCTACTTCAATCTTTTTATTACTAGTTTATTTTTAATCTGTTGCAAAATGGCATAACTGTTGTATCAGTCATGGCTCTCCCAAGAAACAGAAGTAATTATATATGTAATTATATATATAAAATATATATAATATAGGATCTTAATAAAATATAAATATTTATTTGTTTGGCTTAAACAAGACATTTATTTTCTTACAGTTCTGGAGGCTGGAAGTTCTCCCTACCTGACTTGTAGATGACCACCCTCTTGCTGCCTATTCGCATGGTCTATTTTCTGTGAGTGCACATCCCTGGTGTCCGGAAATGTCTATGTATATTTATATAAGGTTTATGTGATCAGAGCAGCTTCATTTAGAGGTATGGAGACTGAAGAGACAATAGGAGTGAATAAACAAGAAATAAGTGGAGCAAAGTAGTCAGGGTGTAGAGGACCAAGGTGCCCAAATATTTATGCCAGATAGTTGAATCACCTGCCTCTTGTTTCCAATAGCCCCTGAAGAGTGTTCTGGAACCCAGTTTCAATGTGGGGAGGGGTTTTCCCATGCATCTTGGACAGCAGCAGGTCATACTACAATTCAACTGAACTCTGACACGGTCTACACCCAGAGATAGCATCAGATTCCACAGGGTAAGAGCTCAGTCCTGCAAGACTGCTCCACCTCCAGTCCCCACTTCTGAAGCTAGTCACAAATACAGGTTGGTACCTGTACTCCTAATCAATTGGCTATGAATCAGAGGTTCCCACAACCCTTTCCTTGGGTTTAATTAATTTGGAAAAGATGCATAGGTCAAGGCATGGGGAAAGGGCAAGGAGCTCCCAGGCTCTCCCCTGAGCCCTCCACTCTCCCAGCATCTTCCCAGGTCCACTAACTGGTAAGCTCTTTGAACCCTCTCCATTGGGGTTTTAATGGAGGCTTCGTTACATAGGCACGTTCAATTAAACTGCTGACCGGTCACTGGAGATTGAACTCAATCTCCAACCCCTCTCCCTCCCTGAAGGTTGAGGGTGGGGGAGTGAGGGTGGGACTGAAAGTTCCAACCTTCTAATCACAGGGTTGTCTCCCCTGGCAACCGTCCCCCATCCTTTGGTTACCTAAGGCTTCCCAAAGTCACTCATTAACGTAACAAAAGGCACCTGTATTCTCACCACTTAGGAAATCCTAAGGGTTTTAGGAGCTCTCTGCCAGCAACAAAGTCCAAATATATATTTCCTACTATAAATCACAATATCACAGCCACCATATTAATATTTTTACCCCCACAGCTTAAAATATATAGTGCAACTTCTGATCAGAAAAGAAGGTATTCTAAATGCTTTTAATCCTTGCAGATTATGAATATCCCTTCACCCAAATGATTAAAAATTTATATATATTATATAAATATCCTTTATATATATAAATAAATATGAAGAGATTTATTTTAAGGAATTGGTTCATGCTGTGATGGGGGCAGTAGGTTTGAAATTCATGGGGCAGTCCAGCAGGCTGGAAACTCAGGAAGGGTTTCTGTGTTATAATGTTGAAGCAGAATTCCTTCCTCTCTAGAAGTCTTCGGTTTTTTCTGTTTAGACTTTCAACTGATTGAATGAGGCCCACCCACATTATGGAGAGTAGTTTCCTTTACTTAAAGTCAGCTGATTGTGGATATTAATCACATCGACAAAATCTTCACAGCAACATCTAGACTAGTGTTTGACCAAAAAGCAGAATACCATAGTCTAACCAAATTGACACATAAAATTTAACCATTACAGCTGCCCTATTCGATATATTCATTAGCGTAGGATGACAAAAAGCAGTAGTATATTCCTTCATTGTGTCTCTAACTTCTCCCACAAAAGCTCTGGATAGTAAATCAAAGAGAAGTCTACCAAGGTAAATCCTAGTGGAATTCCTGATTACTACGTTGTAGGTCCTTTTTGGAGCAGCTACAGTGGGAACTGTATGATGTTTTTATTTAAAAAGAGATCAGAGGGGCGCCTGGGTAGCACAGTCGTTAAGCGTCTGCCTTCAGCTCAGGGGGTGATCCCAGCGTTCCGGGATCAAGCCCCACATTGGGCTCCTCTGCTGGGAGCCTGCTTCTTCCTCTCCCACTCCCCCTGCTGTGTTCCCTCTCTCGCTGGCTGTCTCTCTGTCACATAAATAAATAAATTCTTAAAAAGAGGTCAGAAATATGTACAGAGGCATTGCTGTGTTAGTTATTTTTACCATACCCTACAATTTGGCTTCCAAGTGAGAATACCTGGTTGAGGGAGACAGTTACTTTTGAACTTAGATAGGCAGAGTTCAGGCTATTTATTGAGCTGTAGATACAATGTTTTAGGATTTGCTAATTCCCATAATTGAACAGTTTGTGCACCTCTTCTAGAAGATAACACCTTCTCATGTAATTGTTGAGAGGATTAAATAATGTTTTAAAGTGTCCAGTACAGTGCCTCAGATGGAGTAGGCATTCAATAAATGTTTTCTTCACCCATCCTACAGGAGTTCTCAGAACTGCCCATGAGCAACAGCTCCTATAACCCATGAACTGGATAAGAGAACCCTCTTTCTTTGTCTCTGAACTTTCCATGAACCCCCAGCATCTTGTTCTCTTTCTTTTGGCTATGCAAGGCTGCAGAAGCAGAAAGAGAATTACTTTCCTGCCATTTTCTCACATGCATGTGCATCTATCCATCCATCCATCCATCCATCCAAAAATCCTTTCCTGAATGCCTTCATGCTCCGGGCATCCTGGCAGTTACTGGGGATACAATACTAATCACTTGCTGTGACCTTTGTTCTTCAGGGGCTCACAGAAGATGATGGGGTGACCAGGATTGCTCACACAGAAACAGAACACAAAGAGGTAGATTTAGGGTTCTACTGATAGCTTCATATTTAATTGTAGAAAGGATAATGATGTCTGCCAAGTATCCAGTAAATAATATTTTATAGCTTAAGAAAAATCAACATACTAAAATGGGAAGAGAGAACAATAAGTGATGAAAAAATGTCTTAATGACAAAAAATTGTTGGCATTTATATTATCCATCAACAATGATGTAGGAAAGAACGTTAGGGTTCAAAACCAACGGCCAAGAAAGAATTTCTGAGAAGTCTTTAGTGCAAAAAGGTGGTTTTACTAAAGCACAGGGTCAGGGCCCATGGGCAGAAAGAGCTGCAATGGGGTCATGAGAAGTGGCCCATTACATATTTTCAAGTTGGGAGGGGGTTAGGGATAGTGTAAGTCTCTAAAGGATTTTGGAAACAAGGTTGTTTTTTTGTTTTTTTTTTTTAAGATTTTATTTATTTATTTGACAGAGAAAGAGACAGCCAGCGAGAGAGGGAACACAAGCAGAGGGAGTGGGAGAGGAAGAAGCAGGCTCCCAGCAGAGGAGCCTGACACAGGGCTCGATCCCAGAACACAGGGATCACGCCCTGAGCTGAAAGCAGAGGCTTAACGACTGAGCCACACAGGTGCCCCTGGAAACAAGGTTTCCAGGACCTTGAGGGGGCTAGCTATTGTTAGGAAAAGTCATTTATTACCGTTTAATAAAACCTTAGTCATGACATCCTTCAGATGTATATCGGTGGGCCATATGCTTGGGGGATGATTGCCAACATGTATCTTGGGGGGTTTAGAGATAAAGGAAATTTCTAAAAGAATTTTATATGTTAAAGTAGACTTATAGGATCCTGGGGTGGGGGGAAGCTAGGATTGTCTTTTGCCTTTAAGCAAAGTATCAACATCCAGGCAATTGAGTCCCTAGAGGAACGTCACTCTGCCTGTTTCAAGGACTTGTCGATGGGCTGTAAGTAGTAAGGAAATTTAATAATTTTTCTTCTGCCTTTGTTTCCCACATCACATTATGTCCCATCTGATAGATGGACCAGTTTAAATGCCTTAAGTGTAACTTAGAATGACCAAAATAAAACTTAGGAGAAGAGCTTTTGCTTTAAACTTTTGAGACTTTGATAACCACAGCAAATTAGGTACAGTGCTAGCTAACCTTTACTGTGGACTCACTTTGATTTCTAGCACCGAGTGAAGTAGTGCGAGCATTCTGTTCTCAGTCCTCAAAATGACATTATGATCCCCATCTTGGGACATGGGGAGATTGAGGCACAGAGAAGTTGAGTAGCTTGCCTCATGTCACTGGTAGGATGAGAGTTTGAACCCAGGAAGCCGGACTCCAGAACCCTTTTAACTACCATCTTATAGGGAAATTTTTTTTTTTTTAAAGATCTTATTTATTTATTTGACAGAGAGATAGCCAGCGAGAGAGGGAACACAGCAGGGGAGTGGGAGAGGAAGAAACAGGCTCCCAGTGCAGGAGCCCGATGTGGGACTCGATCCCGGAACGCCAGTTTCACGCCCTGAGCCGAAGGCAGACGCCTAACGACCGCGTTACCCAGGCGCCCCTTATAGGGAAATTTTTTTTAACTGTCCCAAGATGCTGAGACATCATTGTGGTACATATGTAGTCACATTTTGTTTTGTTAAAAAATAGGCAATACTCTCATGTGGTTAAAAATTTTTAAAGTATAAAAGGGTATACAATAAAAAGGCTCTCCAACCAATAAACTTTCGTGCACTTACTAACTTTTCTCTCTTTTTGTACAAACAGTAGGCTACTCTGTGACCCATTCCATATCTTGTTTTCTTCCTTAAAAATGTATCCTAGAGATCTTTCTATGTTTTTACATAAAGTGCTTCTTCATTCTGTTTTATTTATTTATTTATTTTTAAGATTTTATTTTTAAGCAATCTCTACACCCAACATGGGGCTCAAACCCACAACCTCGAGATCAAGAGTTGCATGCTCCACGGACTGAGCCAGCCAGGTTCTCCCTCATTCTCTTTTAATGCTTGCCTACTTTCTATTGTATGGATGTTCCACAATTTATTTACTCTGTCCACTACTTTTGGACATTTAATTTTTTTCCCAAACATTTGTTTTTACAAAAATAACTTTGTATTTCTCAAAATGTGAGTATTTCATAGATTAATTTGTCTAATTCTTCAGTATTTAAAGATTTATTTTTAAAAATATATAATACGTGTATATGCTTTAAAATCCCATATGTATAAAAGAATAAATTGTTAAAGGTCTTTTCTTTTCCTATCTGTCCCCAACTTTACTGCCATTGGCAACCTGTTATTAGTTTCTTTTGTATTCTTACAGATATTTTTATGCATGTACAAACATGTATGTACATATATTTTATCCATACCTTTTTGTATAAATGGTGGCATGGTGTACATACTGTATGTTGTGTGGTTTTTGTTTAACTTAACACTAAATCATGAAGATCTTGCCATATCAGAATTTAAAGGAATTCTCCTTTTTTTAGATTGATTAATTGATTTTAAGTAGGCTCAATGCCTAACGTGGGGCTCGAACTCACCACCTTCAGGTCAAGAGTTGCATGCTCTACTCACTGAGCCAGCCAGCCCCCCAGATTTCAAAGGAAATGTTCATTCTTTTTGTTGTTTTTGCAGCTACAATAGTGTTCCATTTTATCATTGCTCCAAAATTTATTTAACTGGACCCTTGATGGACCTTTATCTGGTCTTTCAACCTTTTGTTTTTACAAATAATAACCGTGTACAAATGCCGCTTTACAAGTATACAAATAAGTCAATAGGATACGTTCCTAAAGTGGAATTGGTACCTCAAAGAGTGTGCACATTTATCATGTTGATAGATGTTGTCAAATTACTCTTCAGTTGAATCAGTTTGCACTCTGGCCAGCAATTTATGAAGAGGGCCTGTTTCCCACACTTTCCCCAGTAGAAGATGTCATCCAAGAAGTAGTAACTCAGTGTAGTTTTACTGTGAAATTCTCCTCTTATGGGTAAGTTGAGTGTCTTTTCATATATTTAAGAGCCATTTGTTTGTCAACACACACTATTCATATCCTGTATCATTTCCTATGTTGGTGGTGGTGTTTCTAATAGGCTTAACAGAACTCTCTATATGTTAGGAAAATTAGCTTTTCATCCCAGGTTCAAACTGCAAATTTCCCCAACTTTTCATTTGTCTTTTGACTTGTGATTTTTTTTCTAATGAAGAATTTTTAATATTTATGGATCTATCAGTCTTTTCTTGTATGGCCTCTAGGATTTTTTTTTAACGTTGCATTATGTTGATAAATCAACATCTTTAAAATAAATCAGAAATCTAAGAAACTTTATAGTATAACACTAAAAAAAGAAAGAAACGTGATGGACATAGAGCCATAGTCTTATACAACTTATATGGAGCACGGGGCGCCTGGGTGGCTCAGTCAGTGAAGCATCTGCCTTCCGCTCAGGTCATGATCTCAGGGTGGTGGGATCAGCCCCGCATCGAATCAACTGCATCTGTTGGCTTGGGCCTGGAAATCGGGGGCTTTCTGCTCAGAGGGGAGTCTGCTTCTCCCTCTGCCCTTCTCCACCTTCCTCCCCCTGCTCCTGGCCTCCCGGGCTCTCTCTCTCCTCAAATCAATCAATCTTAAAAATAGAAACAAAACAAAAAAACAAAGTGTATGGAGCATGTACATGTTGTGAATACTTTTCTTTCCATATAAACATTGCAGCATGTCTTAGAGTATTATGGTTTATTCAACAGTTATCCCACCTACAGGAGGCCTCTAGATTTGGTGTCAAGCTTGGGAAGGAATTGCGTAGTTTTGTCAGTACTTTTTAAAATATGTTTTGATTTATCCACTTTTGTGTAAAGTTTGAGCTTTATTTTTCCTGATGGCTACCACGTATCTCAATGAAATACTGTGCCATTTAAAATGCTTTCGGCTCTAAGTGACAACAACCAACAAAACAGCTGAAGCCATCGATATGTTTATTAATTCACATAAAAGAAATCCCAGGTAGGGTCATTCTAGAGTTGGTTAATTCAGGGGTTCAACAATGATTTCAAGGACCTAGGTTTCTTCCACTTTTTCCATTTGTTAACTCTATTCTTTTATTCAAACTAAAAACTGAGGACTGTGTCTCTTTTATATTGTACTCCAAACAAGCCTAGTACTACAAGAATTCCGCTTAATTAGACGACGACATTTTTGTGCCACTACACTTAGATGATCAGGTTTGCAGAATATTTTCACACCTCAAATCAATTAAAGTAGGAAGTACATCTTTCCGAAGTCTAATGGAGGCTGTGTGGTTGTACCCTGGAGTAGGATTTGGGAAAAGTGGATACATACTGATGGGACCAAAGATGACCTCAGCTCCTCACCAAATCCTGTAATCCACCTGCACCTGAACCGGGGTACCTGTCTTTCCCTTGAGTTACGGTGAAAAAGGCATCCCTGCTCTATTCAAGGGCCCAGGCCAGTCGTTCCACAAGGCTACTCCCCTGCTCTCATTTACCACCACATTCTTTCCCTTCAGTGGAGTGTTTCCATTAGCAGTCTCCTGGCCTTCCATCCCTCTCCAGCCACAATTCCATCTCTCTTCCTCACTCCGCAGAAAAATGTCTGAAAGCCCTGCTTTCAGGCCTGCTACTTTTTTGTCCTTACCCCTCCTTCTAACCTCAATACTCCAGCCAGGCTTTCATTCCCCCCATTCTCCCAACCCCATATCAGTAAGAAACAGTTCTTACTAAGGTGGTCTGCAAAGATGTCATACTCTTCTGATTTGCACCACTTGCCTGGTAGCTTTTTCTCAGCCCCTTTCCTAGCTCCTTCGCCTCCTGCAGACCTCCCACTGTCCTCCAGGCTCTGCCCCCATTTCTCTTTTCTCCACCTCCACTCTCCCCTAGCACCAATGGCTTTAATTTTCACCTATGTGCTGATGACTTCTAAAACCATTCCTCCTCTCTTGACTTCTAGCCTGAGCCCTAGACTTATTCATCCAACTCCCTTTTGGGATTTCCACTTCAGTGTTTAATAAAAATGTCAAACTGGGACGCCTGGCTGGCTCAGTCAGTAGAGAATGGGACTCTTGGTCTTGGGGTCATGAGCCAACTTTAAAAAAGATGTCGGGATGCCTGGGTGGCTCAGTCAGTTAAGCATCTGCCTTTGGCTCAGATCATGATCCCAGGATCTTGGGATCAAGTCCCACATCAGGCTCCTTGCTCAGAGGGCAGCCTGCTTCTCCTGCCTACTGCTCTCCCTGCTTGTTCTCTCTCTCTCTCTCTTTCTCTCTCTGACAAATAAATAAATAAAATCTTTATTAAAAAGTTGAACTTAACAAGTCCAAAGCAGAACCACTCAATTTCCCCTATTTTCTCCATTCATTCATTCTTCCTAGAGTCTTTCCCATCATTGTGAATGGCACGTTCATTTCCTAACTCCCCTCATGCATTTGTCAATATGTCTTGCAGGTACATACAAAACATGTTTGAGTACAGCTACTGCTCCCCTGCCCACTGCCTCACCCTAACCCAGGTGACTGCCATCAAGCCTGAGTACCAGGACAGTCTTCCAAGGAGCTCACAGCCTCCTCCCATTCCCACCTTGGTCCCTTCTCCACATAGCAGCTTGAACGATTTGTCTACAGTGAAAATTAGGGTAGATGACTCCTCTCCTCGAAACCGTTTATATTCTGTCTCATCACCCTCTGCATAAAACCCAACTCCTTTTCCTCCACACCTAACCTCATCTCTGTCCATTTTATCCTTCCTCCTTCCAGTTGAAACACTGTGGCTGTTTTTTTCCCCCGTCAAGCACACCAAGCTTGTTCCCATCTCAGGACATTTGCACTTGCCCTTGGAATACTCTTTCTTCATACATTTGCATGAATGTGTCCTCATGACTCACAGCTCAGCTCACACGAGAGTTCTTAGAGAGCCCTGTGCTGAGCAGTCTACTAAATCAGTTGTGTCTCTTCCCATCCTCTGTCACTCTCCACCACAATATTCCATATTAGTGTTTTCATTAGCATCATTTATCGGGACTTGAAATTATCTTAATCATCTCTCCCCACTGGAATATAAGCTGTTTTTTTGTTTTTTGTTGTTTTTTTTTTAAAGAGAGTGGGGGCAGGGGGAGAGGGACAAAGGGAGAGGGCGAGGGAGAGAGAGAATTCTAAGCAGGCTCCACACCCAGCACAGAGCCTGACATGGGGCTCGATCTCACAACCCTGAGATCATGACATGAGCTGAAATCAAAAGTCAGATGCTTAACCGACTGAGCCACCCAGGTGCTCCAAAATAAAGCTCTTCTGAAGGCAGAAACCTTGGGTGCCTTATGCTCTTCTGTATGTCCATTAACTGAAACATTGCCGAACTTTGACCTAGTAATGGGTGCTCCATAAACGTTTGTTAACTGATTTACTACCCCATCTCTGTTTTAGGCAGTCAATTTACCTCTTCTGATCTCAGTTCCTTCAATATTAAGATGAGGAAACTTAAAAAAAAAGGACACCTGAAATCCCTTTTGGCTCAGTCCACAATGACTATGTCTTAAAACTTAGAGCAATTACAGGAAAAATCTTACTGCACCAAAAACTTGTATCTATTGTAGAACATTTATTCAGGCCTTTATTGAGTGCCAGCTGTAAGCCTGGCACCATTGTAGGCATTGAAGACCAAGTCATAGCCATCAAAATTATAGTGCATCAGTTTCAACAAACAAACATAGAAAACCAGAAAGTTGATGCTACCCTTGTCCTCTAGCTGGTTTTCTACTGGTACTCCACTTTCTCAGGATTGCTGAGTTTATCTGCACTGGGCTCCCTCAAAATTATTATCACTCTTCCAGTAGTTAATTTCCAGGAATTCTAGAATTAAATGATGTGATTTATGTGGCTATAACTTTAATAGCACTATGTAAAACAAAGCTATTAAGGCTGCAGAATTTCTGCCAATCTGATTTAGTTCTAATCCAAACCCTGCCATGCTTCCTAATTTAATTGCAGCATGCCTTGAACTAAAATTTTGAATTTTATGAATTAATTTTTTAAAAAATGAATAAAATGAGAGTAATAGGGGACTATATTCATATATATTCAGGTCCTGATGTGCAGAAGGACTGTTAATTCTCATGTCAAAATTTGAGACAGCTAATTTTAAATCTGAATTGGAATTAGTGTGTATATGTAGGGCCAATAATTAATCAAATGCCTAGAATGAAAATAAATCACTTTCAAAACTGACTACTGAGAATAAAAAATGACTAAGAAAAGTAAATTGTTATATATTGTGCTGCCATTTGTTGGCATACACTACAAATCACTCATAGAAAGTAATGTCTACTTATATATGCTTTAATCAATTATATAAAGGGATGTAGTATAGCTATAGAACGTTTTAATCTTTCATATAAGCACTGTATTTAAGGTCTTACGTTGGTCAAAATGGTTTTGGTTGGGAAGGAAGACAGAAATCCAATTCAAACTTGTTTAACAAACAAAAATGGGGAGGATTTATTATTTCATGGAACTGGGCAAGCCAGGACTCAATTGATGCAATGTCATCTAAGAATGATTTTCCCTCAATCATGGGTTCTCCTTCCGGTGGACAAATGTCTTCTAGCAGTTTAGGATTAATATCCTACCACCAGTTCATCAACCCTAGGGGAAATAAACAGTCTTTTTCAGTCGTTACAATAGAGCATTCCTGGTCTAGAAGCCTGATTGGCCCAGTTTGGAAACAGACTAACCAATGGATTTTAAAGGCTCTCATGCTCCTAGATTACTCTTTTCTCCTTCAAAACTGCTAGTCCCGCAGTGAGATGATATTAGCTAAATTTTAAAAGAATGTAACCTGATTAAATAGATTCACCTTAAGGTATTTAATACAGTTTTATCATCTGTAACCTAAATGAACAATAATTGGTTCACTGTCAAAATAAGAAGGAATTTAAGGCAGTATGGATGAAGACAGTTTTTTTTTTTTTTAAAGATTTTATTTATTTATTCGACAGAGATAGAGACAGCCAGCGAGAGGGAACACAAGCAGGGGGAGTGGGAGAGGAAGAAGCAGGCTCATAGCGGAGGAGCGTGATGTGGGGCTCAATCCCATAACACCGGGATCACACCCTGAGCCGAAGGCAGACGCTTAACCGCTGTGCCACCCAGGCGCCCCTGATGAAGACAGTTTTAATCAGATATAATAAATCATCGTGTATTTTTTCCAAACACAAGACATATAAATCTAGACATCTCTGCCCTACTACCCCATACCATTTGTGAGTGCAGATATTTGGGAGTATATCAGGGGGATGCTGTGGGAGCGGTCTGCTCTTAGTTCAGGTAATAAGGGGTGCATTGTCTGTAGAAAACAGAAAAGCAATAAAACCAAGTCAGTTTGCATTTTTAAAATTATCATGTACAGAAATTCCAAACAACGTCAGTGCTGTAATATCCCTCCCCACCTTTATGGACCAGTCCCACTGTTCCTACATCCTTGGAGCTCCTTGCCAATTCTTCCTTCCATCTCTCCATTCGAGCATACTAGCATTGAAGTCAGAGCCCTGGAATATTACTTTTTGCAACTATGATTCCTGACTAGAAGAATTCATGTGTTGGGGCACCTGGGTGGCACAGCGGTTAAGCGTCTGCCTTCGGCTCAGGGCGTGATCCCGGCGTTATGGGATCGAGTCCCACATCAGGCTCTTCCGCTATGAGCCTGCTTCTTCCTCTCCCACTCCCCCTGCTTGTGTTCCCTCTCTCGCTGGCTGTCTCTATCTCTGTCAAATAAATAAATAAAATCTTTAAAAAAAAGAAGAAGAATTCATGTGTTGGTTTTCTTGCACATAGAGAAAAGAGTGAACTGTGACTCTGAGAGGAAATAACCAAAAGACTGTCCTTTACAAAATGGATTATAGCTAATATCAAAATATGTGTTATAAGCAGTAAGTATACGCTTATATAATAAAATAATAGAATTAGCCCCCCAGAATAAATTCAACGGGAAAATTCTGTTCTGGAAGAGCAATTCTTTGTCAGCTGAGCGTAAGAACCTTGTAAGAGATAGGTGAATAATGCCAAATGTCTGTTAAACTAATTTAAGTACAAGCATAAGAATTTGTCATTTTCCTCATTGCCAAGTAGCCCCAACCCTGCACGGAGTATCACGGCTGGTCCAGCAGGTGGCACTCTTCCCTTTGTGCACTAGTACTAAGCTAATCCCTTGCCCAAGTACAAGGTAGTTAAGAGACTTGCCCTCGGAACCAGTAGAATCTTCTTATCTATGGCAATACAGGTTATTGCTTTTACAAGGGCAACTGTGCTGGTTTGGTTTCTGTCAGATTTGAAGATTGATGCTGGCACATCTAAATGCCTCTTTGGTTCTAGACTTTCATCGTTAGTTCTAAGCGTTGTGTTAAGATACTTGTACTTCCAACTCTGTGCCTAAGATACTACGCAGTGCTGGAGAGCTATATGAAAATTGTGATGATTCATATTGGAAAAGAACATTGACTCACACCTATATGGTCAATTAATCTACAACACAGGAGGAAAACATATACAACGGGGGAAACAGTCTTTTCAATAAATGTTATTGGGAAAACTGGACAGGTACATGCAAAAGAAGAAACCTGGACCACTTCCTTGCACCATATATACTCCAAATGGATTAAAGACCTAAATGTGAGACCTGAAACCATATACTCCTAAGGAAAACATAGGCAATAATGTCTTGGCCATGGACCTCAGCAACATATTTATGTCTATGTCTCTTCAGGCAAGGGAAACAAAAGCAAAAATAAACTATACCAAAATAACCAAAATAAAAAGCTTTTGCACGGCAAAGGAAGCCAATAAGGAAGGAATCAACAAACAAAGGAACCTATGAATGGGAGAAGATATTTGCAAATGATTTATTTGATAATATATTAATATATTACACAACTCAAAACTAAAAAAAAAAATCAGATTAAAAAATGGTCACAGGACTTGAATAGACATTTTCCAAAGAAAATGTACAGATGATCAAAGGACACATGAAAAGGTGTTCAGCATTACCCATCATGAGGGAAATGCAAATCAAAAGCACAATGAGATATCGGCTCATACCAGTCAGAATGGCTAGTATCAAAAAGACAAGAAATAGGAGCGCCTGGATGGCTTCAGTCAGTTACGCATCTGACTTCAGCTCAGATCATGATCTCAGGGTCCCAGGATGGAGCCCTACTTCAGGCTCCTTGTTCAGCAGGGAGGCTGCTTGTCCCTCAGCCCCTCCCCCCATTCATGCTCTCTCTCTCTCTCTTTCTCTTTCTTTCCCTCTCTCTCTCAAATAAATAAAATCTTTTTCAAAAAAGACGAGAAATAGTGAGTGTTGGTGAGGATGTGGAGAAAAGGGAACTCTCATGCACTGTTGCTGGGAATGGAAATTGGTGCAGCCAACTGTGGGAAACAGGAGGTTCCTCAAAAAGTTAAAAGTAGAAATACCATATAATCCAGTAACCCCCCTACTGGGTATTTACCCAAAGAAAAGGAAAACACTAACTCCAAAAGATATATGCACCCCTATGTTTATTGAAGCATTATTTACAAGAGCAAAATTATGGAAGCAACCCAAGTATCCATTGATAGATGAATGGATAGGTGATAAATGGATAAAATGGTATGTATATACAATGGAATATTACTCAGCCATAAAAAGAACAAGATCTTGTCATTTGTGACAACATGGGTGGACCTAGAGTTATTGTGCTAAGTGAAATAAGTCAGAGAAAGAAAAATACCATTTGATTTCACTTATATGTGGAATCTAAAAACCAAAAGCAAGCAAACAAACAAAACCAAATTCTTAAATAGAAGAAATTGGTGGTTGCCAGAGAGGAGGTGGGTGGAGGGAATAGAGAAATTGATAAAGGAAATTAGGAGGTACAAACTTCCAGTTCTAAAATAAGTAAATGACAGAGATGATAAGTATAGCATAGGGAATATAGTCAATAATATTGTAATAACATTGTGTGGTGACAGATGGTAATTACACTTATGGTGAACATTGAGTAATGAATAGAATTATCAAATCAATATGTTGTACACCTGAAATTAATACATTTATGCTAATTGTATTTCAATTATAAAAAAGCAAAAGCATGTTGAAGAAAAGCAATGTTTCTCAATTGAAAAAATCTGTCTTTTCTAATAAAAACTTCACAGAAGCTCCTGAAATTTTCCCTCAAGAATCATTGATGAGCAGAAGTTGGATTCCATCTTCACATATTCTCTCTAGAAAAGATTTTATCCAGCTTAGTTTTCTATAGTTTATATTAATGAACAGTTTTTTTGTCTTTCAGAAATACAGTTAAAATATAATAGGTACACTTTCTTCTTTTCAAAATTGGTCTTGGTACCCTGCCTCCTGGAAAGTGATTTGCCAATCATATAATAAAGGTACTAGAATAATAATAAGAAGAAAATGAACTAATGTTGGTACATTAAAAAAAAGTTAATAAAACATCTTTTTATTTATTACTTCTTGTCATGCTAGCTTCATTTAGAGAATGTTAAGTATGTGCTAGGCATATTAATATGTATTGAGTGCCTTACATATATGATCACATTAAATTTTCACAGGCACTCATTTTAAAGATAAGGAGTAAAAGGTTTAGAAAATTTAAGTTATTTTCCCAAATCATGAAACAAGTCCATATCAGAATGACAACTGGAGCTTCTAAAACTTATACCCCTGAGAAAAAAGGACATATCAGATTATTGCAACAATCTTGCTAGTAAGTGAAGGAGCTTATTCAAAAAATTCATAAAATGACTTTCAATAGTTAAGCTACAACAACCTATAAGAGATATTGTTGATAAGGTTAGGCATTCTTCAGAAACTATACAAAGAGAAAAGAGAAGGGGGTGTTAAGGGAAGGTTGGAGGGTGCCAGAGACAAATGTAATTGATTTTACAATTTGTATATGGTTAGCCAATCTTCGAAGAAGATTCTTGAATAAAGAACATAAGGAAATACATTTTCATAAGCAAAATGTGTTTAATTTGCAATGTGTGTTAAACGGGCCTATGTCTTTAATATATATAAAGCTCTTCCAAATCAATAAGAATAAAAAGTCAATAGAAAAACAGAAAAATATAAGAACAACCTATTCACAAAGGAACATGTGTAGCCAAAAAGCCCATGGAAAAATAATCAGTCTTTCTCTTTAAGGATTTCAAAATCAAACCACAGAATGTAATACTTATTTTGACTCCTAAATTGCCAAATATTAAAATGAATAATGAAAATGACAATTTTAAAAAAGGTATGAAAACATCCAATGTGACTAAGGAGTAGGGAAACAGGCAGGCATACATTGCTGGTAGATGGGTGATTTAGGTTACATTTATACAATGAACTATCATTGACCTATATCTAGATATTTATTTAAATGGAAATATTCCAAATAAAAAATTACAATAAGGATTACAGAATATATAAAGAGCATCACCTCATTTTGGGAACTAAGTAGCCATAAATAAGTTTTTATATAATTATAAATTATAATTGCACATATATTTATATGTAAGTTTGTAGGAATCTATAGCAAACTGGTGATTGGGTTATCTAAAGATACTGACATTGGGGTGTCTGGGTGGCTCAGTCGGTTAAGTGTTGGACTCTTGATTTCAGCTCAGGTCATGATCTCAGAGGTGTAAGATCAAGCCCCAGGTGGGGCTTGGCTCTGAGAATGGAGCCTGCTTAAGAGTCTCTCTCTCCTGCTGCCCCTCACCCTCCCCTTGCTCACGTGCACTCTCTCTCCTTCTATCTCAAAAAATAAAAAATAAATTATAAATAAATTATAAATAAATAAAAGTACAGATATTGACGTTGGGATCTGGATGATTTCCCCCCTCCTTTTTTTCTTTTTGTCAATAGTTTCTAATTTTTTATAGTAAAACCTGGATTATTTCTGTAAATAAACAAAAGCAAGATTTTATATAAAAGTAGTAGCATCTGTGATTAAGAGGATGCACTCTGGAGTTAGATAAACCCAGGTGACAGGTGACCTTAGTTAAATTGCTTAAACCTCTTCACCTTGATTTTTCTCATCTTTAAAATGGTGATAATAACAGTGCCTACTTCAGTCTGTTTTTGTGAAGATTAAATTGGGTAAGTGGTATAACCTACTATGTGTACTTATACAATCAACTAATTACAGAGCCCCCACTCCTATATTACACAGCAGTACAAGGTACTTGGAGAAGTGCAAAGAAGTTTCAGGTTGTCCCTGCTCCGCAGGCAGTTAAGTGCCCAAATAGACAGATGTCACTAACTCAAATGAGAACTTGGCAAGAGGTTCATAGTTCTATGACAGGTAAGAGAATCCCAAATCACATGCACATTTTACAGGTACTGGTACTAAATGTCTGTTAATCTAATTTGCTCTTTTAAAAAAGGTAATCTAAATGGGTGAATTTTATGGACCTGAGCCAAAGGCAGATGCATAACTGACTGAGCCACCGAGTGCCACCCCCCTTTTTTTTTAAGGGAGAGAGGGTGAGAGCACACTGGGGGGGGGGGCAAAGGGAAAGGGGAAGGAGAGAGAGAATCTTAAGCAGACTCGATGCTCAGCACTGAGCCCCAGACCAAGCTAGATCTCACAACCCTGAGATCATGACCTGAACTGAAATCAAGAGTGGGATACTTAACTGACTGAGCCACCCAGGCACCCCCCAAAAGAAGTGGTCTTAAGAGTATTTTAATACAAAAGACATTGATATAATACAAAAACTAACATCACATAGGAAATTTTCTAAACTAGCTGATTCGAATCATATGAAGTTGAATCTGTTTCATAAAGTTATTGAATTGCTTGGAGACTCATTTTTAGTGTGTGATTAATAAAAAGATGCCCACATAGGATTTACAAATATTAAATACTATGACTAAAGTAATAGATTCCTTATTTATAATATAAAATAATAGATTCCTTATTCCTAAACCAGTTGGGGAAAAGGCACTTTATTTATTTGGAGGGAAAAAAAGGGAGCAGAAGTTCTTTCTTAATGTAATATCAGTGGTTTTCAAGGTCTAATTAAAATTACACTTTCTCTAGGAAATTGCTTCCTGACCACTCTTGTTGCTGATAATAACAATCTGAGCTTCCATTTACTGAATACTTACGTTCCTGGGAATATGTTCAGTGTTTCACAGACCTGATCAAATGTAATTTTGACAACAGCACATGAGGTGTTACCAACTCCATTTAACAGATAAAGAGACTGAAACAAGTAAGTTAGACAATTTGACCAGGTCATATGGCTACTAAGTTATCAGGTTAGGGTTTGAAGCTGAAACTGTGGTTACAAAGCGTGTTGATACTACACACATACAAATCCTTCCTTGTACCTAGCTCCGTCTGTGAGTGCTAACAAACGAGCGAAGAATGAGAGATGAGAATGATCGGTGTTTTCTCAGATTGTTCCCAAACAAGAGGTGACAAGCCAAAACTATCCTCTGGCGGAAGAGCCAAATTAGTTTTCTTCAAAAACAATAACAGCATTCTGAGGCACAGTTTTTGCAATTTATATAATGAAAGGTATTGCTGCTCTGAGAAGATATACTACTTTTTTTTTTAAAGATTTTTATTTAGTTATTTGAGAGAGAGGGAGAGAGCATGAGCAGGGGAGGAGCAGAGGGAGAGGGACAAGCGGACTCCACGCTGAGCACAGAGCCCAGCCTGGGGCTCCATCCCAAGACCCCAAGATCACAACCCGAGCCAAAATCAAGAGTCAAATGCTTAACTGACTGAGCCACCCAAATGCCCCAAGAAATACTTAATTCTAAGAGCTAACTAGAATATTGAGAAAAGAGTTGAACATTGAAGACTTAAATCATTGAGTAGTTATCTGGAAATGCTCTTTATTCATTGAGATTCACCGCTTTCATTGTGTCTAGATCCGGTATTTTATGTTTCATTCATTCATGCATTCAGTGGTTATTGAGCACCTATGTGCCAGATGCTGTTCTAGGCATTTGAGACACATCAGAGAACATAATGAATAAAAATCCCTACCCTTAAAGAAAAAGGAAAAAGAAAACAAATAATTAAAAAGAGAGAAAGAAAGAAAGAGAAAGAAAAGAAAGAAAGAAAACATCAACAAAGAAAATCCCCAACCTTATGGAGTTTCCATTTCAGTGGAGACTGATAAAAAAACATATCGGATGATGCTAAGTGGTGTGAATAGAAATAATGAAGGGTAAGGAGTGGGACAGAGATGAGGACTGGTGTATAAACAGGGCATCAAAAAGAAGCCTCTTTTGAGGTGTTAGCATTTATGAGGAGATTTGAATGAAATGAGAGACAGACAGCGAATATCTGAGGGAAGAGCACCCTAGGCGAAGCAAGAGCACATGCAAAGGTGTGTCCTAGAGGAGCAAAAAGGTCAGTGGGGCTGGAGCAGAGAGCAAGCGGGAGAGTGGTGGTAGAGGAGGACAAAGAGGAAGCCGGGCCTAGTGTCAATGACAGACCGGGGCTTTTTCTCTGAAGGAGGAGGACCAGTTGGGAAGCTAGTGTAATTATCCAGGTGAGAAATGAGGGTGATCGCAGAGGAAGGGCTGAGAAATGGGTGGATACTGGATGTATTTTGAAAGCAGGATGGAGAGCTTTTATTGATGGATTAGAGTGTAGAGTGAGAGGGATTGGGTGTGAGGTGTGAGCAATCTTGGCGTTAGGATGCTAGTCAATTAACTTTGGAGGGCAAAACCTTCCAAGTCCTCTTCAGGCCTGGTTCTTATGTGTACAGACCATTTGACCTTGGAGGTTAAGTCAATAGGAGTCACTAAAAATCGGATTACTAAGAATAGGAAGAAATGCGTGGTGACCCTTCTGCCCTGGTTGAGTGTTATTTGGGAGAGGCTGCCAAGCTAAATACCGGGTGTGGGAAAAAGAACAGATGCCCTTTCTAATGAACTATTTCCAGTTTGTCAAGGGGAAGAACTGGACTTCAAGGTGTAAGAACAGACTTTGATGGGGGTCTTCAGAAGTTTTGGGACTGGGAACATATTGTAGGACCCAGGCTTAGGTTTTCCCTGTTTTTCTATTTCTCTCTTTTTTCCCCTTTATTTCCCACCCCCTCCTTGGTCCTACTTCATGACTGCAGGAAGGTAACAGTTTACTGTCGGTTCTCAAACTTTAGGAGGCACCAGAATGACCTGGTATGCCTGTGAAAATACAGTTTGCTGGGCCCCACTCCTCGTGTTTCTGATTGGGGTGCAGTGTGTGTGCGCGGACGCGCACGTACATGTGTAGAGGGGTACAGAGGCATGGGGGAGCTGCAATTTTGCACTTCTAACAAGTTCTTAGGGGATGCTTGGGAACTGCTGTTTCTTGTACCTGGAGGGCGTGCAAAGCAACGGGGTCTTGAATTCCTCCTCGTGGCTCATCAGCGGAGAAGGTTCCAGCTCACCGAGGTTTACAGTCTCTGGGGAAATCGTCCACAGGTGTTTCTCGGCTGCCCGTAACCGGTGAGAAGAAAAAACAGAAGCCAGCAAGGAGAAGGAATGAGCGGGAAGTCTTTCCAGACTGGACATCCCCCCGGAGCTCCCCAGTGAAGCGAGGGCGGGAAGACACCCCCCAGGCCAGCCCACAGATCCTCAGAGGGCGCGGACCTGGAGGAGGCGCCCCAGAAGGCGGCGCCTCTCGGAGGAAGTTTGTGCTTTAAGTGCAGAGCCGGGTGCGCCGTCGCAACCACCTCCAGGAGCGAGCGGCGGGCGCCGACGGGAGCTGTCAGCGCCGCCCGGGGGGCAGCGCCCGCACCGCCGCCATGGGCGGCTCGGCCTCCACCCTGCTGGACGAGGGCAAGTGCACCTACATCCGAGGTACGCGCGCGGGGGCTTCCCGGGAGCCGCGCACCCGCCCGGGGGCCTGCACTGCTGCGCGGACCCTGGCCCCAGAGGGCGCGTGGGGGAGCCCGCCCCGCGCCCGGTGTCCCGCGCCCGCCCTCCACCTGCGGCGCGCCACCTGCGGGCGCGGGGTCCTCGGGGGCCCACGGCGACCGGCGGGGCCAGCTTTCTCCCTGCGCCGCCGGGGCTGCACGCCCGCGCTCGGGCGAGGCGGCGCTTCGGCCGGGGGCCCGCGGGCGGGGGGTGCTCTGGGAAGCGCGGCGGCACGGTTGCGGGAGGCAGGTGCGGGCCGCGGGGTGGGGGACGCGACCTTGCTTTCTCGGCTCAGCCCGCCTTGGGGTCTGTTCAGGCCCGGGCCCAGAAACACCTCGCTCCCCCCTAAGTTCTGAGCTCTTACTGAACTTGCCCCAAAGAGAGCCGCGGGGCTATCCCTCGTTTATGAAGACTTCCCGGGGGATTCCCGGCCTATAAAGCAGAATTTCCCTCCTGGTAACGTTGGCCTGGTTTTGTAAAACAAGGTATCGGCCACAGCCTCCCTTGAACTTTCAGATCACTTGTGGGATGATTTCATCAGAGGCAGAAAGGACCGTGTCATTACGCTCCCAGGTTGTAGGGTTCCTTTCCCTCTCCGGAGGTGGTGGGGGAGGGAGGCAAAAGAGGAACATTGGCATATTTTGTAACACTTGCTAAAGTTATAGATGGAGAGAACCTCATTTGGGGAGACTTCCAGAGATATAGTGACTCACTAGAGAGTGTGAGGCAGGAAAAAAAAAACCCAAACCGAATTGAAACTGCAGAAAATCATGACTCTATCTCCTGGGTGTATTTGGCGCCTGTCTCTTCCTCCCCAGTGACCTTGCCCGCAACCACTACCTAACATTTGGTTATCTTGTGAATTTAGTAATTTTCGGGCTTTAGAAATACCTTCTAAACTAGGTATTGAACTGTAAGTTTTACCCTAATTCTGTAAAGAAACGGTTAAGTTCTTCCTGATTACGTTCTTCTCTTTCTGGCCCCTGAACTTTTCCTAAAAGGAAAGCGTTTATTTAGTGTCCTTATTCCATGTTTGTTTTCAGTCACCACAACATTTACAACCATTTTAAAAGGATATCAAATCAGAGCACTTGAGAGCAATGTAATTGAGTTTCCAGATTCTTCCTCCTGCTCTGCTACTTCTGGAGGCCTCAGATCATCAACAACCCATTCTGTCAGGGGATAAAACATGGTCAAGTATTCCTTTGCTGTCGTTTATTTAAAATGGGAGAAAGATGGATGACTTATTTATATTAGTAAAACAGCTACACGAAGGCTGTCTCGAGTATTACAAATTTGGCTCTGTGCTTGTTTTCACCAGCATGTAAGGGACTGACAGAACTGTAGGAGAACACAGAAGGGGTTGCATTTAGTTATTTGCAAAACATGTTTATGCTATTTCTTTTATGAGACTTCATTTTACTGCAAAGCTTAAAAACACCTAAAGTTGAATCATGGCCATCTACCGTAATCATTGAAGTCCAGCCCTGTAAGGGATTAATGTTCTTGAAGACTTCATGGTCCTGGCAGTTGTTGCTACTGGTGCAAACATTGTAGTCACGTGAAAAGAAAATGTGTTACCTTTTATGTTATTGTGAAGTTAAATTATCACACATATGAAAGTATGAGATGGCTAGTGCAGAAGGTCTTGGAATGAATACGTTCCAAATGAATAAAACTATAGCAGATTGTGTAACAGTCACTACATCCACAAGTCCAGTTCAATTTTATCTTGGAATTCTTTGGGAGGGCACTTTCAAGGTATGTACAGGCAGAGGGAAGAGAAGAGTTAAAAGTTAGAATACCTCCAGAGAAAATGAGACGTTGCCTCATTTGAGAATACTCGTCTTGCCAAAAGAGAAAAGAGCATTGGAAAAATGCATGGCGTTGTGAATTGTTAGTGCATGAGCACATGAAGGTCATGGGGCTGTGATTTCCCGATGGTTTTGAAGCCCCAGATCCCTGGAAAAAAAAACAACAACAACAACCCTATCTTCTCTGCTTTGCCCATTATTTAGCTCATGCGTATTCTCAAGTTTTGATCTAGTTGTATGCGGAACAATTGAAATATGACAGTAAAATTTAAATACAGTTTTATGACCTGTTTCTCGTAAAGTAGCTGCCAGTGAAATATAGATTTGAAAGCTCCTAGAGCTGATTCAATAACTTTCCTTCACTTGATGAACTTTGCTAACATATGGAGAATAACTAGTCAGTATGTTTGGAGTGAGTTTCGTTACCGTAATCTTGTGTTATAAGCAGCTCTACTTCTGGTATGCTGATGAGTTTGAATCGGCATTGACTTCTAGACAAATCCTTTAACAGCTGCCGTTCAGTTTGTGTGCATAGAAACTTTGTGTTGATAGTGATGTTCATCATATGTATGTTTTGAAAATACATTATTTCTTAGGATTTAGTAAGTTTCCAGGTAAAGAGATATCAGAAGTATTAAGGAGTTACTTCATTTCTAAAGATGTTTTGAAAATTACTACCATACTCATGTTTCTTACCACAGAATAAATATTTAGTGTTGCTTCTGGAAACTTTCAGTAACTTCACTTGATAAAAGTGTTTCAATTAAGAAATAATACTAGGAACTCCTTGTAATCATATGGACGGTGTCATCAGTTTTAGCCTTCAGTGATGCTTTTAGCACCGAAAGCTCATAATCCAGGCATCAGTGACGAATTTAGGGCACTTTTCTCTCTCTATGCCGTGTTTTCTTTTACTTTTTAAACTTTGATATGCAAAAAAGTGAACTATAGCTTCAGAGCACACAATGTCTTCCTGTTTGAGCAAAAATTGTCTTTCCTTCTTAAAATTGCCATTGGATTGTTAGTGAATCAAAAGAAAAACGAACCTGAAAACTCCCCCCACATCAGTCCTGCGGAAGGTCAGAAGAGTACTGGGAAATCAGTGCTGTAGCTGAGAACTGTGGCATCAGCACAGGTCCGGGTGGGGGCTGGTGGACTGTTCTTTTCCTAGACTTACTCTTGCAGTCAGTCATATTTTTCCTGGGAGGGCCCAGTGGCTTCCAGGGAAACACTCATTGGTGATCTGATGCCTATAAATTTATGTTGGAGATGAGTTTCACCTTAAAAACATGTATTTCTCTTAGAGAGATTTTCTCATATTTATACTGAAAGGGTTAACTAAGGTGACTGTATATGAAATTGATGCTAATACCAGTGTCTGGAGTGACGTCTCCCAGACAAGGTGAACAGAAGGTAGGGAGAACTGTCCACTTAATCTAGATGTGGACTATTCCATGCATTTGTTCTTCACTCACTGTTTGTTGGTAGGAGATGGCCATAGGAACTGGGCTGATTTATAAGGATAATTATGACAATGTAATCTGAGAGTCCAATTTATCTGGCTAGAAATGGCAGTATATCATAATGGGGAATTAGGATATGGAGTGTGGTAGGCACCGTTGGATGTCAACCCAACATTCTTTCCCCATTCCTCTTTCAAACTGAACCCCAATTTTGTTTGGGTACTGAACTGCCTCTATGTAAAGCCCCATGTCTCAGAGGAACTCACCCCACTTATGGTTTTCGTGGGGTGGGTGCTGATTGGTCCGTGCCTATGGTGGTATGTTCTTCTTGCCAGCATGGGGTTGTGGTGCAGTCTGGCCAGGGAGGCTTGAAGGAACGTTTGCTAGCTGCTTCTAAGAAAGTTCTCTTCCCTTTCAAAAAGGAAACAAAGGGTAGAGACATATTCTTCTTCTTCTTCTTTTGGACTTTGTCGCATCTGAATGTGAAACCTGGAACTACTGAGTAGGAAGGGAGCTAGCTCAAAGACATAGCCAACATTGGAGCACTGCCAGGCCAATGTAGTCTCAGAGAAGAGAAGCTGGAGCCCTAGTACACCTCGCTGATCGCCTGCTTGTCCTACTCCTGAGTATTTCTTGTGTAATATGCTAGTATGCTAACTCCTCTTTGAGTTGGGGTGGTAGAGAATGCAGGTTACCCCCCAATAGCATTCTTCCCTGATTTTTTTTTAAGATTTTTTTTTTAAGAGAGAGAGAGAGTGCATGCTAGTGTGTGTGTGTGTGTGTGTGTCGGGGGGGGGGCTGGCAGAACAGAGAGGGGAGGGACAGAGATAGAGAATCTCAAGCAGGCTTGACACCCTGTGTGGAGCCTGATGCTAGACTCAGTCTCACGACCCTGAGATCATGACCTGAGCTAAAACCAAGAGTTGGATGCTTCATTGACTGAGCCACCCAGGAACCCTTGAGGTGTCCTTTTAAGAAGGAGTTCATGCAGAATGAAGTAAGTGGACAGAAGGAGCCTCAGTTCCTGAAGACTTCATGTAGTAGAACTTCCATACCAGCTCTGAGCTACTTACTTCTGGACCTTAATGAGGGAGAAATAAAGTTCTATCTTATTTAAGCCAGTGTCATCTGTGTTACTATTATACACAGACAAATCTTATTCTAATTCAGTCATCCTCTGTACTTGTGCCCCAAAGTGTCATAACCAGCATACTAAGAGCTGCCTTATCGCGTCCCCTTTAAGAAAAATTAATCAAAAGAGAGTAGGAGGTGGGTAAAGATTCTGCCACTAGTATCTTAGTTCTTAATTTGCAAAAATGAATGGATTCTCCTGGGAAGTGAGGAATTGCAGCTCCCCAGGTGGGAATAGCAGGGATGGGAGAAAGGAGAGGACCCAGTAGAAATAACACGCAAATGTATATTGGTCACATTATTTTTTAAAAAAGGTTTTAGTTGTTCATTTGAGAGAGAGTGAGTGAGTGAGCAAGTGAGAGAGCACAAGTGGGAGAGAGAGAGAGAGGGAGAAGCAGACTCCCGCTGAGCAGAGAGCTCGACACGGGGCTCAATCCCAGGACCACAGGATCATGACCTGAGCCGAAGGCAGACACTTACCCAACTGAGCCACCCAGGTGCCCCTATTGATCACATTATATTTTGATTAAAAATAATGCCTTTAAGCATGACGAACCACTGATGAAGCTAGCAGGAGTTTCTGACGGAAAACTATTGCAGATTGGTAATCTGTAGTGACAAGAACTTTCTACTACCTTCAGTCTTTGTGAATGGAAGCCAAGACTTTGGGAATTTAGTGTGACTTGAGAGTTTCTTAGAATCCTCAAAACTAAACACACATAGACTGAGACAAATTAACATTTTCCCTTATACTGGTGGAAGAAACAGTGACCTTCCTTCCTGGTTCCCGGTTCCTGCCTTGATGAACCTTATAGAGTCAGACACTGAGTCAAGATCTGGTCTCAATGAAACATCTCTTTTTCCTATGGGCATTGGCTGTGAGAGGACCACATCATCAATGGTGCTTTACTAATAGTAATTACTAAAATGACAATAGTGATTCTTTTTATTATTTATTTTTGCTGATTGTAGTGTTACTCCATTGTCATCTTTGGGAAGGTCTGAACTGGGTTCCCGGGTAGAAAGAGCAACAGCAGGAACTCAATTTGTCATAGTTTCTAATCCAATTAAAATAAATGTACTGTGAAACTTTTACAAAATATTCAGTGTGAATTATGGCAGTGAATTTTAATCTCCTCATCAGAAATTTTAATTTATTTGGTCAGTAAAGCTAGGGAACATTGTTCCAAGAGAAAAGGTGCATACAGCAATTTGCACTGGGAAATGGGAAATGAAGTCAGAAGTAAAGACAAAGGAATAATAAAATGCAATTCAGATGCTACAGTCTGTTTAAAGCACTTTAGAAAAACACAGGACATGAGGGCTTAAATTCTAACAGTTCCAAACCAAAACACACACACACACACACACACACACACACACACAAATGCAATACAGATTTTCTCCTTTGAAACTGGAAAATTCATTTAAAAAAGAGACTAGTAAGTTGCTGCCAGTAAGAAAATGTAGGCCAGCTTATAAAAGTGCTTCTGCTGCTTCTCTTCTTATTTTCTTGTTTGTTATACACATATTTTTTCTCACTTTGAGGAGAAAAGATTTAGAGAAACGAAAGCAATTAATTCAGTTTTGCAAATTGCAAGCTCTGGGATCCAAAGAAATTTATATTTCCATGCTTGATGTTGTTTGGATATTGATGTCTATAGGATTAGAATATATTATAGTAGTTTTAACTAGGAGCTCCTAAGTGATTTGTGTGTGTGTGTGTGTGTGTGTGTGTGTGCGCAAAATGGTGGTTTTATTAAAACACAGGGACAGGACCCATGGGCAGAAAGAGCTGCTGCCCCTAAGTGATTTTTTAAAAGCCTGAAGGAATTTTGGAGGAAGAGTAACTGTCTCTATGCCAAACCATGTGGATTTTCTTTCTTCTTTTAAAACTATTTTTGTTTTAACATAAAACACAGGTTCAGAAAACCACACAAAACAAATGTATAGCTTAGTGAATCACTATAAGGCAAATATCCTTGTGGCCATCACCCAGGTCAAGAAATGAAAAGAACTTCACTAGCCATTCCAGAAACCTCCATGTACTCCATCCCAATCCTAAACTACTTTATTTCTCCCACAATAACTATTTTCAGTTATCTATCGCTGCCTAACAAATTACCACCAAAAGATACTGGCTCTTAAAACAACGTATTTGCTCACAATTTTGCTATCTGCCCTGGGTTCAGCTGGGTGGTTCTACATCTTCTATTTCACAGGTGGTCATTCCTGTGGCTACACTCAGCTGGTGGATTGGCTGGTGGCCAGACTCAAATTGGAAGGCTGTCTATCTCTCCAGGTGGCCTTTCTACATGGTCTGTCCTATAGGATACTGGGCTTTATAAATGGTAGGTCAGGGTTTGCACGAGGGCCACAGCTTCTAGAAGGCTCTTAAGGTTTAGGCCTGGAACCCCATGGGATTACTGTGCTCCATTTTATTGGTTAAAGCAAGTCTTGGGTCCAGCCCAGATTCAAGGGGAGGGGTCTACCCAAAGTCATGACTATCATGAGTTGTGCTTCATGAGGTAGGGGTTACCACCATAACAGACTACTATGCCACGAATTTGGAATTTAGAATAATGTCTTCCTTATATTTCCTTATGGTTTTATAACCCAAAAGACATTTTTAAACACTATAGTCCCGGCCACTTAAAAAAATATCTTTTTTAAGGTTGTTTTAATCTAATAGGTTTCTCTTATGTCTCTTGTACTTGCAAATTATCTGTGGAAGGATCTGGGCTATTTGAATTTGCTCATGGTGCAGTTTGACACATTTTTTTCTATATTTTGTACACATTGACAGAGTGATAGTGAAACTTGATCAGACTCAGGATTAATACTTTTGTCAAGACCCTAGGCTGTGATCCTCATTTGGAGGCACATAACATCTGGTTGTCTCTTTTTTGATGTTAGCAGCCACTGATGCTCGTTGCTGGGACCCATGAATTCACTGGGGGTTGAGAAAGTGATGATATCCTAATTCTGTCATTTTGTTTTCATCGATTAGCAGGAATAATTTTAGAGTGGTACTTTTTTAATCTATAGTTTTGTTACCTCCTATTACAGTTCATATAGGAAAGGCAAGATAACAACTTTATCCTTTAATTTACCATTTTAAAGATAATTTATTGCTTTCCAGTCATCCCCCAAAGGTGATTGATTGATTAATTAATTAATTAATTTTTAAACTTTTTAAAAAAGATTTTATTTATTTATTTGACACAGAGAGAGAGTGCAAGCAGGGAGAGGGGCAGACAGAGGCAGAGGGAGAAGCAGGCTCCCCACTGAGCCGAGAGCCCAATGCAGGGTTAGATCCCGGGACCCTGGGATCGTTACCTGAGCCGAAGGCAGATGCTTAACCAACATCCCAGGTGATGAATTAATTTAGAAAATAAGAGAAGTATTTTAGGATATGGTGAAGAAATGACACTAGTAGATAAGAAATAGCTCTTGGAAATTAAAATCTGATGATCAAAATTTTTAAAAATCCAATTGTTGCTTTGGAAAATAAAGTTGAAGGAATCTTGCAGAAAATAGAACAAAAAGATCAAATGATGGAAAATAGAAGAAACAACATTAAAGTTAATGGGCCAATCCAAAAACTTTAATATGGGACTCACAGAAGTCCCACAAGGTAGATGACAAAGGAAATGGAGAAAATCACCAAGGAAATAATACAAGACCATTTTCTAGAATAGAAGATCATGTTTCTCTGGATTTATAGAGCCAAACGATTCCTGGAGCTCTTCCAGAGCCGGGAATAGTCTATGTTTCCATCATCCAAAATAGGAAGATCTTATAATATGTAGGGCATTGTATAGAGTCTTCAGTAGTAGTGAGCAGAAATTAGCCCTGTAATACTGCTTTGGACCTGCTCTAATAATAAATGTAAAAGCAAACCTCGGAAGAATTTAAAAAAAATAAAATAAAAACTTAAAAAAAAGAACAGAGATAGACGGTTTTTTCCAGTTGGAGTTTTCTGATGAGAACTCCAGTTGAAGTATTTTTCTATGCTGACCTCTGGATTGGTATCATCTCAGTGTGGGAACTTTAAAGTTGGCTAAGGAAAGGGTGATGGCTAAGGACTCCTTTATTCATCTCAATGACTCTGTTTTTTGCCTTTAAAAAAATATTTTATTTATTTATTTGAGAGAGAGAGCACAAGTGGGGTGAGGGACAGAGGGAGAGGGAGAAGCAGATTCCCCACTGAAAAGGGAGCCCATGCTGGGCTTGTTCCCAGGACCTCAGGATCATGACCTAAGCCAAAGGCAGTCGCTTAACTGACTGAGACACCCAGATATTCCTCAGTGACTGTTTTATGCAGTGTGAGTTCTCATGTTTTCTATAAAGGTTGGTCTATAATTCTAATAAAGAATTTATCATAGTTGTTTTTATTGAAAAAAAAAATACATTCAACAATGTAAAAGTTCACACTATCCAGCATCCAATTAAAAATTACCAGGCAAACGAAAGTAGGAAAATATCTGTAACTCTCAGGAAAAAAATCTATCAATAGACATAGACGTAGGAATTACAGAGATGATGAAATTAGCAGATAAGGATGTTAAGACAGTTTTTACAAATATGTTCCATATGCTAAGGTAGAAGAAAACATGAACGTGATGAGCAGGGAAATAGAAGATATGAAAAATGATTCGTGTCTCCAGTCTTTAGGAAGGAGTGATAGGACTACTATGTTTTTCAAGTCTGTTGGAACATCTGTTGGAAAATGTAGCTGTACTATCTGCTACCAACAATCCCAATCAACCTGGGAAAGGAGCAGAGCAAATCTGCATGAGGAGCTCCTGACATGGGGCTGGGCCAGGTCCAGGACAGATGAATAGGATCAACTCAGAAATGAAGGGAAACTGTGAATGTTCTTTCAAAAAGGACACTGTTCGTAGTGGACATGTGCCATTACTCTGGGGCTCGCACAAGGCAAGTGACAATTTCTATAATTAGCTCAGAAGAATTCGAGGGGCTCTTTCCCCAGTTTGGGTTGACCGTTTGTTTAAAAAATGATTTCCTATGTAAGCCATGCTTGAATGAGTTAGATAGATATGTCTGAAGAATTGCCTGAGCAAAACAGACACAAGCTTGGAGTTGGAATAAAGATAAATTTTATTAGCAATAATAGCAAATGTGTAATATCTGGAGTATAAATATTTAAAATGGTTTCATTGGAAAGAGGGATTTAATCAGTAACATTAATTGAAATGTACTGCTCAGCGGGGAGTCTGCTTCTCTGCCCCTCCCCCCTCAAATAAATAAAAAGTAAAGAAAATGTTAGCAAAACATAATATGGAAGTTACAAATAGATGAAAGCGGGAAGAGTAGGTCACTTATAATTAACTTTAAATAAAATGGTACCACATGCAACTTCTTCATTATAGAAGAAAATATGAATATTTGGGAAACAAGGCTCAAAAGACTCATAAATGAAGCTTTCACATCTTAAAAACAGGCATGAGACTGTCCTGAGGACTCTCCGAATTTGGAACTGGATTCTCTGTAGATTGTGGATCTGTCCACTAGCTGCCTTCAGTTTCTCATGTGTAAAATGGGGACAACAGTAATGCCCAGTGAGATAAAAGGGGGTCAGCAACGAAGGTGATACATTTCTTGGATTTCCCACTCTTGCTATTATGCTAATCAATTTGCCTTTACTATCAGTTAGGGTACCAGGCCTTCCCAGAGTAAATAATTGGCTTTCATACGCTGCCAAATAGTACCTATCACACACATTTGTTCTGAGGACTAATTAATGTTTAAAGTGTTTAAACACAAAATGCCTCGGCAGAAGCAATGGCATTATAATTTGTTGGGACACTCTAGTATTGTAATTAGTACTAATTAGATTCTTTTCAACAGCTTGTTGAATTTACAAATTACTGTATCTAAGGTATTCTTTATTCATTATGAAAGAGTCAGACACAGTGGTTTCAATAGAAGCCTTTAGAAAACTATTCTCAAAATTCCACGCACACCCCTCCCTGCAAACCAGGGGAGGACAATAACAAGACACCTTTCTAGGAACTGTGATGGGAGAGCAGTCCCTGTGGTGTGCAGGAGCCAGCTGACCCTGACTGGCAGGAGCTGAATCTGGGCATCCCTTCCTTAGAGTTCAGTGACGTCATACTGGTAGCTTGAAATTAGCCGTGGTGGGTGGGTCTTTTTTTTTTTTTTTTTTTTTTTTTTTGAGACTCATTTTATCAACGTGTCACAGCCGGTGCCCTCTCCTCAGTATTTGGAATCTGGTTGAAGTCATACCCAACTGTCAGGGCCTGAACCCAGATTTCAGTTATACATTAGTCAGAATGGGCTTAACTGCTGAAACTAATACTCCCCGAATCTCAGCAGCTTGATGTGATAACGATTTGTTTTTCAGTCATTACACAATCCAGTGTGATTCCGTGTGGGATAGAGAAGGGAGGCGGGTCGTTCAGGGACCCATGCTCTTTCCCTGTAGTGCATTGTGCTACAGACCCCTTTAGCAGTCTGGTGAAATCTATGGATCCTGTCTCAGAATAACATTTTTTAAGTGAAAAAAAAATACAGGATTACAAAAGAAACCAATTTTCTTGAAACGCAGATATCAAAGTATATTAAAAATCTGTGCTATAATAATAACATATGTGTTTCTTTATTAGTGTATTCAATGACAGGGTTTCATGGTGGGTCTAATAAAACTGCTGTCACTTTGATGAAGTGCTATCCTGAGATGTGCAGCCAACGAAATGTGCTGTGAAAACATCTGTGATCTCTAGTCATGATAAAGTCACAAGTTACCAGAGGGGAAAGGGGTGGGGGATGGGTTAAATAGGCGATGGGGATTATGGAGGGCTTTGGTGATGAGCACAGTGTGATGTATGGAAGTGTTGAATTACTATATCTTACACCTGAAACTAATATCCCACAGTATGTTAACGCACTGGAATTAAAGATTTTTTTAAAAAAGAAAAAATCAATAACAGAGGTAAAGCAGGGGGAAAAAAAGCACAAGTACTGGTAAAGTCTACCGGTCTGTTGCCTCCATTCATAAATGAAAGAAATGCTGAATTTGAGTTGGAAGTTAATAAAAATAAAGATGTTATTTTCCCCCATTCAACTTTTAGACCCCCCTGAATTCCATTGGCAGATCCCATAAGGGTCCCTAGTCCTCAGATTAGGAACCCCTGGTTTAGTGGTTCCATTTTTCCTGGGGCTACAAAGACCTTAAATGGACACCCTGCTTATGTCTGCAGATAAGAGAAGAGGGACAGTGGGGGATTAGCTGTAAACATTTGAGCAACCACTCGAGGTGGCATACATCATCTCTGACCAATTTTTGAACTTCTACATGACCCAGCCTCCTTCTATAATCTCTTCATTTGGCTATTTCTATCAGAAATCATATCCCTTTTTTGAATACCTCTTCCCTGACATCCGCTCAATATGTTGATCCTTCCATTCTAATGAATAACTTTCGTGCTTTAAATGTATTTAAAGGCAAGCTCTATCTTTATTTTTAGGTAAGAAAAATTCAAACCCTCTAAACTTGACTACTGAGCACTTGAAATGTGGCTAGTCCCAACTGAGGTATGATGCAAACCTAACATACCAGTAAAATTGGCTTTTGAAGACTTAATACAAAAGAAGAATGTAAAATATCTCATTAATATTATTTAATAGCAATTACATAGTGAAGTAATAATATTGAAATCTTACTGGGTTAAATAAATATATAAATAAAATATGTTAAATATACATAAAATCAATTAAAATCAATTTAATCTCTTAAAAATTTTTCATGTGCTACTAGAAAAGTTAAACTTACATTGGGCTCACATCTGTGGCTCACATGATGTTTCTTTTAGACTCCTGCTCTTGAATAAAAATTCATAAAGATTCACAGAGCTGCAAGGGACCTTTGGATGGTTATCTAATCCAACTTCTCTGTTGTAATCCGAGAAACGGAGTGAGTCGCTTCTATCCGCAATGGCTAGAAATAGGACGGGAACTCAGATCTCCATAGTCCTGGTACAGAGCCCTCTTCAAAATCTACAGTGTTTCAGCCAAATAAAACCAAACCAAACACCTCTAAGCTTTAAGTTTTCAGCCTAAACCAGAATATACTTTAATTCAGAGTTAAACGTAAAAATCCTAAAAATGGCAAGTCTTTTTCAATCTGATGTATTATTCACCCTTAGGTTTAACACTTATTTATAGCTGCCCTGGGCTACTGAAACATTGCAGGCACAGGTGGACAGAGACTGGCCAATACCTGACTCCCTCATGATCCCAGAAGAAAGAAGCCCTGTGGTCATTCTCCTCATCCCTGGTCTCCGCATTTCTCTCTGTTGAATGTTTAAGCTCATAAAGAAATGTTAATTCTTATCTCCCCTGTATTTTGTCTTAAAGGATGGAAACATGTGGAACCCTAGTACACTTAACATGACCACTCCCTTCTTCCAGCCAGGAGATGGCAGAATGGATAGCAATTAAGAGAGATAAATAATGGGCTTCATTTTTTCTTCCATATTTTCTTCTTGGCTGCTGCTCTGGACTCTATAGCCAACTTTAAGAGATATCTGAAATGTTTACTGAAATTTTTGTTGCAGACTATTTCTCCCCGCAGGGTTTTCTCCCTCCAGCTCACTTTCCCTCTGTAATGCACCAATTTTTATAGGATCACATTTGAGCCATTGTGTATTTTCATGATATTATGGAACACGTGGGTGGCTCAGTTGGTTAAGCGCCTGCCTTTGGCTCAGGTCAGGATTCCAGGACCCTGGAATCGAGCCCTGCATTGGGCTCCCTACTCGGCTGGGACTCTGTTTCTCCCTCTGCCTGCCACTCCCCCTGCTTGTGCTCAGGCACTCTTTCTCTGTCAAATGAATAAATAAAATCTTTAAAAAATAATAACAATATTTAAGATAAGAGTTTAGATTTTTAAAGAAACCCTTGCCTTAAATAATGTATTGGCAATATGTCATTTTTTTCCTCTTAGGAATTTTAAATAATACAAGTGCTTCTTGAATCATATAATTTGCTGAAGATGAAATAATATCGTTACCTTACTCAGCACTCTCTGAAAAAGATTTTATGTTACTTATGCTCCAGGATGTCCCATTATTTTCTGAACTTGCATTTCCCTACATTTTCAATGGTCTCTAGAATTCTAAGTTCCAAGAAGGGCCATAAGGACTGCATCCTGACCCATGGTAACTTTAATGACCCTCTTGCCTACAGGTGTCGTGTTTTGACATTTCTACTCTTCAATATTGTTATTTGGCACTTCCGTGAGAAGCTCTCGAGGCAATACTGTAACTACGTGCTTTGCTTGTATTGGATCATCATAGCTGTAGGGGCGCCTGGGTGGCACAGCGGTTAAGCGTCTGCCTTCGGCTCAGGGTGTGATCCCAGCGTTATAGGATCGAGCCCCACATCAGGCTCCTCTGCTATGAGCCTGCTTCTTCCTCTCCCACTCCCTCTGCTTGTGTTCCCTCTCTCTCTGGCTGTCTCTATCTTGGTCAAATAAATAAATAAAATCTTTAAAAAAAAAAAAAAGGATCATCATAGCTGTTGACATCAATGGATGTCGGAGAGGGAGCATGAACCCTCACTTGTCTCCATATGGTTTTTACGAAAATATATGATGCCTTGAGATGAGTTGATACCCAAACTCAGCAGTTCCCCGGAGATTTTTTTTTTTAACTCTGCATTGTTCATTAAAAGAAGAAATATATACATAGGATGTATTTTGCAAATGAGTAGAAGACTGATTAAAATTTGTAATAAAAACTTTCAAAATGATATTTATATGTAATATGCATCTGTCCGTTTTCAGAAGAGCAGACAAAATAAAATGAACTTAGAGAGCAGATAAGTCTTTCGAAAACATTCATCATGAAATGCTAACTGTGCAGTTTTCTTGACTCAGTAGAGAATTGGCTCTGCAGGCAGACTACTCAGGTTCAGATACTGACCCCATCACTTGCTAACTCTGTAACCTTTTGCCGGTTATCTGAAATTTGGTGTCTTCCACTATAAAATGGAGATAATGCTACTACCCCAGGTTGTAAGAGTTCATTGTGCTAGTTCTTGTAAAGTACTTAATACTGTGGTAGGGACATGGCTTCTCAACTGTTAGGTGTTTTATTGTTTACAATCGTATGCCTTATTCATTTTATTTTTAAAGGATTTCATTTATTTGATAGAGAGTGAATGAGAGAGACAGCACACAAGCAGGGGCAGAGGGAGAGGGAGAGGGAGAAGCAGCCTCCCCTGCTGAGACGAGAGTCTCCATCCCAGGACCCTGGGATCATGACCTGAGCCGAAGGCAGGCACTTAACTGACTGAGCCACCCAAGTGCCCCTGTACCTTATTCATTTTAAAGTCAAAGTAAATATTTTTTTTAAAGATTTTATTTATTTATTTGACAGAGAGAGACAGCCAGCGTGAGAGGGAACACAAGCAGGGGGAGTGGGAGAGGAAGAAGCAGGCTCTTAGTGGAGGAGCCTGATGTGGGGCTCGAACCCAGAACGCTGGGATCACGCCCTGAGCCAAAGGCAGATGCTTAACCGCTGCGCTACCCAGGCGCCCCTAAAGTAAATATTTTAAGAAAACTGTACATCAGATAGAATCTCTTGCGACAAGATTGTTAGTCAAGCAGCTGGAAACAGAACTGAACTTCTTTACAGTTTTTGAACACTGAATCGAGCCTACAGCCTGCTCCAAACTCGATAGAGAGCATGGATGTTAGGCACAAGGACTTGAAACAGTACAGAAGATCTTATTTGAGTCCCAGGTCCTAACTGGGACCTAACACTTCCCATGTAACTTCGGGCTTGTTTTAGGCCTCAGTTTCCTTGTTAGTGGAACAAGTCACTTAATTGATTCAGTCTCTCCATAGAATCTTACTAAGGATGGACTTCTAAAACTTCATGAAATACATCTACTTCTCAGAGTGAGGTGTTCATCGCCTGTCTCTCTTTCTAGTCATCAAATAGGATGTGCCCTGTTCTATGAACTGAGACAAACAAAACAGACTAGAGTGCTCTCGAGGGACTTCATCATGGCGGTGGTGGTGGGGAGAAATACAGTAAAGAGGAAGATGGGAGGTGATAATCAGTATTATGAAGAAACAGAAGGGCATGGAGGAGGAAAGAGAGTGATGAGGGTTTCGGCTTCGGACCAGGGGTCAGGGAAGCCCTGTCTAACTTTTGAATGAAATGCCAGTGGGACACAGGAGTCCCCAGGGGAAGTACATCCCAGACAGAGGAAGTAGCAAATTCAAAGCCTCTGCATTTGGAAAGGAGCTCGTCTTGTCGTAGGAACAGCAGAAAGCCAATGTGGTTAGAGAGGAGTGAGCAATGGATCTTATGGGAAGAAGGAGGGCAGGGAGGTAAGTGGGGTCACGTTACGGAGGGATTTATAGGCCACTCTAAGGACCTGGGCTTTTACTCGGAATGAGGAGAGACATCATGGGGAGTTTTGAGCAGAGGAGTTACGTAATGTGATTTCTCTGACTGATTGCTGTGTGGAGAATGGCTTGCAAGAGGAACAAGAGAGGGAGCAGGAGGTCAGTTAGGAAGGTAGAATTCTACAATCCAGGTCAGGGATGGCGTGGGCTAGGGGGTACCTGGAGGTAGTGAGAAGGGGTTGGGTTACAAATACATTTTGAAGGTAGAGCTGACAGGACTTGCTGTGGGTTAGGAGGACAAAAGTGGCTTGAAGGATGACTCCAAGATTTCTGACCTGAGCCACAGAAAGAATGGAATTGCCACTATTGAGACAGGGAAGACCGGGGACCACGTGTGAGGGGGACATGCTAAATTTGAGATCTAAGTGCAGATATCAAATAGACAGATGGATGAATAATCACAATCATAACTGCTATTTGTTAAATGAGGCCTTTACTTACCTGCCAGGCACTTAAGAACTTTATATACGTTACCTCATTGAAATCCACACAGTAATTCCTGAGCGAGGTACTATAATCATGCTCATTTTGCAGATGGCAAGACTGAGGCTCTGGGAGATGAAGTCTGTGCTTAGGCCAAATGTCTAACATTTATCGGATGGCGTTCTCCCTGAAGCCAGAGCCCTGCTGTTCCAATGTCGCTGTACAGCCACTGAAGGAGGCTGGGCTTCAGAATGACCCAGCTGAGTTCCTGCTCCCAAAGGGAGTCTGCTTTGGGCTTTATTACATCAGTTGCCTCGACCTCTTTTTATCTTCATTCCATGGGCACCCTGAAGGTTGTTAAATTCAAGTCAGAAGTATCATTTATTATTTAAGAGCAGAAAGACGCTGGTGACATATATTTACAACATATTTTACTTCTGAGGGTTACAAATAATTTTTAGTGCCAAATACTATAATTTCAGGAGAGCAGTAAGAAGTGTCATCTGTTGAAGTTATTGTTTTCAGAGGAAATAAACATGGATGCTGATCCTATGGCCATGATTGTCCGTTTTTATAGTTGAGGGAGGCATTTGGCCATGAATTTTCACTTCTAGCCTATCCTAATCGGAAGCCAGCTTCTTATTTGTGATGCTACCGCACCAGGGAAGTTTTTCCATCCATATATCTTGATAGCCTTTAGATGAACAAGCAGAAGTAGAATCATGATGTTCTCATTTGCATAAGCATCTCCCTGACAGGTCATCAGATATCTTTATTGTTCTTGGGTACATTTCATGGGCTGCTGAAGGCATGCATAATCATCTCCAGCAATTCATCTTCTTACCTAGTTTAATGGCCCCTATTACATTGCAGGAGAATGATGGAGTGAAAAGGCAGTGTGTCCAGGGCCTGCCTGCTTAAGAATGTGGAGTAAATTACCGTGGGGAATAAATTACATTAACTCTTTCTCATTATTCAGTTAGCTTTTGCAAATTTCATCTCACTAGGCTAAACAATCCTGGATGGCCTGCAAAAAATAATTGCGCACCTTGTCACCAACATGCTCAGATTCCTCGTTCAGCATCAAGCGAATAGGTGAGCAACATAAAGCCAGGAATTCTGCGTTAACAGAGACTCCTCTGCACTAGTGGATCAGGCTAATACAGTCACTTGAGTTGTGGTGGGTGGGGTCCTTTATCTTCGTAACTCTTGATTTCTTATTTTTTATTTTTTTTATTTTTTATTTTTTTTAAAGATTTTATTTATTTATGTGACATCGAGACAGCCAGCGAGAGAGGGAACACAGCAGGGGGAGTGGGAGGAGAAGAAGCAGGCTCCCAGCGGAGGAGCCCGATGTGGGACTCGATCCCGGTACGCCGGGATCACGCCCTGAGCCGAAGGCAGACGCTTTAACGACTGCGCTACCCAGGCGCCCCACTGCGCTATCCAGGCGCCCCAGTAACTCTTGATTTTTTAAACTATATATATAGTTATAGTTATATATAGTTATATATATGTATAGATAGATAATAGTATATAACTATTTGGGAGATAAATCAGATTAAAAAAATCATTATCTTGATTGAGTTGTTTTAAATAAACAGTCCATTGAATTATCTCTTCATTGCTTCTTTCTTGGCCTCCCTTCCACAATGCTGAGGGCAGTAGCGATGGTGATGATTGCTCTCTGCTTGGTGGTGCAAGAGCCTTATTTATGGCTGGTCTGCAGCGGAGAGGGACCCCCAACCCAGTTCTACATAATTTTCTAGAAATATCATCATCCTCAGTTTCCAGATTAGAAGTGGAGACTTAAATGCTAGCTTGTGATTTCACCCTGGAATATGAGCAATTCCTGTCCCTTATAGCATCGTCCTAGTTCAGTTTTGATGGTTACTCCGAAGGAAAGCATTATCACAAGATTAGTAACTACTTTCTCTTGAGAGGGAAGTGCAGGGTGCTAGTGCCTTGGATCATATTTTGTATACAAATCTGTATACTGCCACTCCACCTCGTATCACAAACAATTCCTTTATCACTAAATATTCTGCTAAAGCATAAGTTTTATTGGCTTTGGAGGCCACTAGGTTCCCTATATCCTATAATTCACTTGGCCATTCTTTTATTGGACATGCAGGTCATTTTCAAATTTTCATTATTACAAATAATATTTTAATGAGCATTCTAATGCATAAATAATTAGGAGCAGCTCTGATTATTTTCTTAGAAGTACTTCCTAGGTGTCAAAGAGTGTGAACAACTTAAGACAATTTTAACTTTAAAATGAGAGGCATACTGTATGCACAGTGTATCAGCCACACTGCATTTCTGAACCTCCTGGAACACAGTAGCTAATCTGAGCTTTTAGGAGGAGAGATTTTATCTTACATCTTCTCCTACCACCTTTGTATTCCATGATATCTGTCCTCAATACTTGTTTGTTGAATGAATGAATGACTAAATATTTGCTTTGGACTGGAGTTAATGGAATCTAGACCTCTTTCAGGCAGGAATATGTCTGAGTTAGCCCATTCTAAATACCATATATACCTAAGAATCTCTTGAAAAAAATCCATAAGCAGTTTTAATAATGATTATTGTATTTGGCAATTTTTATTCCTAAAGATCTTTTCTTCTTGCTGCATATTCTTGAGTATCCTGACTGTGTTTATCCAGGAGTCGGTTGAATAACCAAATAATCCGAGAGTACTTTTTCCATCCCCATTGTTTTTCTACTTCACCACTATTTGGGGGCACTACTGTGTATGTCTCACAGTTTCAGGAGATTATGATAAAGGAATAAATATCATCTGCTTACCTTTGGAAGGGAATTTAAAGGTCATTAAAGGTCATCGTATGCTTGAATGTTCTTAAAAAAGCTGGTGAGCAGCTTTCAATAACTCTGGTAACAGGAAACTCATTATCTCCTAAAGCCAATCTATCCATATTTGGACTGTTATTTTGTTAGTGAACTGTGCCAGAACAGAATTCTTCCTAGTTTCTATGCCTGCCTCTTGGCTCACACTTAGTTCCTGGACCAGGCCTTCTGCCCCCACTTCTTACCCAGCCCCAGTCAACCCTCCCAGGTCTCTGGCCCTTGGTCAGCACCCAGCCTCCTGTGTGTACAAGAAGGGAGCTCAATCTATAAAAATCAGGGTTCAAACCCAGGTCTCTCTGGGCAAAGCCTCTTTTAGTTTTTTATTATGGTAAAATATACACAATGTAATATTTATCTTTTTAGCCATTTATGAATATGCAATTCAATGCCATCAAATGCATTCACAATGTTGTATAACTATCACCACTATCTATACCCCAAACTCTTCATCATCCCCAACAAAAACTCTGTACCCAATAAATAATAACCTCCTTTTTACTTTCTGTCTATGAAGTTGCCTATTCTAGGTCCCTCTTGTAAGTGGAATCATATAATATTTGTCCTTCTGTATCTAAAGCCAGACGTCTTTTTACTATAGTACCTTACCTTCACAGCATCATGTCCCACCGTAAACGCATTTTGTCTATTTAAACTTCTTAAGCCCATTCAGTTCCAAGAGCTGCCACGCTTTTACAAATATCTCAAAGGCCTTGCCTGCATGTCAGTTGCTTCAACAGAAATCAAGTCAGGAGAAACAATGCATTTCTTTGTCTTCAATTCTAAACTCCTCTAGGCAATTATGCCTTCCTGTTGTGCCAGATTTCATTCTATGAAAATATGAAGAGTGGAGAATATGTGTCCCCCTCTCCGATCCCCAATAGCAGTCATTCTGACTTTGATCCACTTTTTAAAAGAAATGCCTCTAGGCGTGCCTGGCTGGCTCAGTCAGTGGAATGTGGGACTCTTGATCTCGGGGTTGTGAGTTTGAGTCCCATTTGGACCTACTTAGAGATGACTTAAGAATAAAACCTTTAAAAAAATAAAACATGAAAAAAAAAAAACAAAAGAAATGCCTCTATTGTTTCTCTAGTAAATTTGATAGTTGCTTTTAGTTTGACACTATTTATGATTTTTTTATTTTGAAATTTCAAGCCATTCCATTAATATCAGCTCCTGATATAACAACGAAGCTCAAAGGCTTGTAGATTGCAAAATCTGCATCCATTCCTCCTCTTCCTTTTTTGAGAGTCAGATCAACGTGTGTTCATCCAGCTCTTCCAGTACCTCTATTGGTCAGCAACAGCTTAGCACTCTTTTTTTTTTTTTTTAAGATTTTATTTATTTATTTGACAGACATAGAGACAGCCAGCGAGAGAGGGAACACAAGCAGAGGGAGTGGGAGAGGAAGAAGCAGGCTCACAGCGGAAGAGCCAGATGTGGGGCTCGATCCCAGAACGCCGGGATCACGCCCTGAGCCGAAGGCAGACGCTTAACAACTGAGCCACCCAGGCGCCCCTGGATTGTAGTTATTTTACAGTGTCCCACTGCTTACTTTAAACCTCCTTACCGATCTTGGGATTTCATTTTCTCTTACCATATTAGGTCTTCCATTTTAAGTCCCAGATCATTCTTCTTGGAAGAGAAGACAAGTACAAAAATAATTGTGGAGTATTTCTTTCTCTTTGTTATTTCAGCAACATCATGTCAACGGTGCCAAACATCTGACTTACCTCTTTCTGGTATTCTTTTTGCTCCTAACAAATTATAGGTCTCAATCTATCTGTCACTATTTTTGGAGCACTTTTCTTACCTTTGTCCTTGGGGAGCTCTTCTTCCTATTTTCTATTCAAGCCCTATTGGAATCAGAGATCGGACTTCTACCTTATCAGGTTTGTATCATCTATAATTTCCAATTTTGATTTCTTCTAAGTTGGGAAAGATCTTATTTAAAAAATCACAGAATCCATCTAGATCTATGTTTTTTGTGGCTTTGAAGTTTTCAAACAGTTTACTGTTGAATTGTCTACACCTAATTTAATAATTCTTAGTAAAACTCTTTATCGAAATTTTTCAAAACTTTTAACATAGTCAACAGTTCTCGTCCCTTTGCACTAATATTTAGTCAGTCTGTATAATATTTAACTTAAATTACTTATCCACAATATCCAGTATAACTGGCAGGGATAGGTATGGAGTATTTGGTTTTTGTTTTTTGTTTTTAAAGATTTTATGTATTTATTTGACAGAGAGACAGCAAGAGAGGGAACACAAGCAGGGGCAGAGGGAGTGGGAGAAGCAGGCTCCCCACTGAGCAGGGAGCTGGATGCGGGGCTCAATCCCAGGTCCCTGGGATCATGACCTGAGCCAAAGGCAGACGCTTAATGACTGAGCCACCCAGGCGCCCAGGTCTGGAGTATTTGATATGCACAAAACATGGCAGGCAAAGCGGAGGTGCTAGACAGTATATCGAACTTGAGCCCTGGGTCCCTGCGCATCGGCAAGTGTGTGTTACAAAAATTGTGATAGCTTTGGATGAGTGCGGGATGGTTAAGGAGGCTCTGTCATGTGCTATCATGATATCATTGCTTCCACCCGAGTTTCGTTAAAGGCAGACCTCAGGGTAATGTGGATTTGGTGCTAGGCCACTGCAATACAGTGAATACCGCCAAAAAGCAAAGCAAATGAAGTTTTCTGGTTTCCTAGCACATATAAAAGATATGCTTACACTGTACTGCAGTTTATTAGGTGTGCAATAACATTATGGCAAAAAAAAAAAAAAACCCAAAGTACATACCTTAATTTAAGAATACTTTATTGCTGAAAAATGCTATCATCTGAGGTTTCAGTGAGTCATAATCTTTTTGCTGGGGGGGAGGGTCTGGCCTCGATGCTGATGGCTGCTGACTGATCAGGGTGGTAGTAGCTGAAGGCTGGGGTGGCTGTAACAATTTCTTAAACTAAGACAAGAGTGAAGGTTGCCAAATTGATTGGCTCCTCCTTTCATGAATAATTTCTCTGTAGCATGAGAGGCTGTTTGATAGCATTTTACCCTCAGTGGAATTTCTTTCAAAATTGTAGTCAGTCCTCTTAAACCTTGCCTCTGCTTTATCAACTAAGTTTATGGAATATTCTAAATCCTTTGTAGTCATTTCAACATAGTTCACAGCATCTTTCCTAGGAGTAGTTTCCCTCTCAAGAAATCACTTTCTTTGCTCATCCATAAGAAGCAATTCCTCATTTGTTAAAATTTTATCATGGGGGGCGCCTGGGTGGCTCAGTCGTTAAGTGTCTGCCTTCAGCTCAGGGTGTGATTCTGGGTGCTGGGATCAAGCCCCACATCAGGCTCCCTACTGGGAGCCTACTTCTTCCTCTCTCACTCCTCCTGCTTGTGTTCCCTCTCTCACTGGCTGTCTCTCTCTCTCTGTCAAATAAATAAATAAAATCTTAAAAAAAAATTTTTATCATGAGATCGCAGCAAGTCAGTCACATGTCCAGGTTCCACTTCCAAGTCTAGTTCTCTTGCTATTTCTACGACATCTAAGTTACTTCCTTCACTGAAGTTTTGAACCCCTCAAAGTCATCCATGAAGGTTAGAGTCAACTTCTTCCAAACCCCTATTCATGCTGATATTTTGACTTCTTTCCACGAATCATGAATGTTCTTAATGGCATCTTAATGGTGAGTCCTTTCCAGAAGGTTTTCAACTTATTTTGCCCAGATCCATCAGAGGAATTACTATCTATGGTAGCTATAGCCTTACAAAATGTATTTCTTGAATAATAAGACTTGAAAGTTGAAATTACTCTTTGATCCATGGGTTGCAGAATGGGTGTTGTGTTAGCAGGTATGAAAACAACATTCATCGTGTTGTCTATCTCCATCAGAGCTCTTGGGTGACCAGGTGCATTGTCAATGAGCAGTGATACTTTAAAAGGAATCTTTTTTTTCTGAGCAGTAGGTCTCAACAGTGGGCTTAAAATATTCAGTAAACTATGCTGGAAACAGATGTGCTTTGTTGTTCCATTTCTAGAGCATGGGCAGAGTAGATTCAGCATGATTCTTAAGAGCCCTAGGATTTTCGGAATGGTAAACGAATACTGGCTTCAATTTAAAGTCACCAGCTGCATTGGCCCCTGACAAGAGAGTCAGCCTGTCCTTTGAAGTTTCAAAGTCAGGCATTGACTTCTCTGTAGCTTTGAAAGTCCTAGATGGCATTTTCTTCCACCAGAAGGCTGTTCCGTTTATATTAAAAATCTGTTGTTGAGTGTAGGCATCTTCACGGATTATCTTAGCTGGATCTGGATGGCTTGCTGTAGCTCCTATATCAGCACCTGCTGCTCGGCCTTGCACTTTTGTGTTACGGAGATGGCTTCTTTCCTGAAGCCTCATGAACCAACCACTGCTAGCTTTAGACTTTTCTTCCGCAGCTTCCCCTCCTCTCTGTCTTCATAGAATTGAACAGAGTTAGGGCCTCACTCTGGATTAGGCTTTGGCTCAAGGGAATGTTATGGCTGTTTGATCTTCTGTCTAGACCATTTCAACTTTGTCCGAATCAGCAATAAGACTGTTCTGTTTTCTTCTAATTTGTGTGTTCACTGAAGTAGCATTTTTAATTTTCTTCAAAAACGTACATTCACAACTTGGCTAACTGTTGGGTGCAAGAGGCCTAGCTTTCATGGCTTTTTGACAAAGCTTATGTCTAGCTTTTGATTTAAAGTGAGAGAGATATGACACTTCCTTTCACTTGAACACTTAGAGGCCACTGTCAGGTTATTAATTGGCCTATCTCAATATTGATGTGCCTCAGGGAATAGGGAGGCCTGAGAAGAAGAGAGATGGAGGAATGGCCATCAGTGGGGCAGTCAGAACACATACACTTATCAATCAAGTTGGCCTTCATATATGGGCATGGTTCATGGTGCTGCGGAACAATTACAATAATAATATCAAAGATCCCTGATCACAGATCACCATGACAAAATAATAATAATGTTTGCAATGTTGGGAGAATAACCAAAATGTGACACAGAGACAAGGAGTGAGCAAATGCTTTTGGAAAAATGGTGCCAATAGACTTGCTTGATGCAGGATTGCCACAGACCTTCTATTTGTAAAAAACACAGTGTTATCTATGAAGCACAGTAGAGCCAAGGGCAGTCAAAGGAGGCATGCCCGTATTTCACTTCACTAGCTGATATCTTCATTGTTTAGAATTAGATCTAAGTAGCAGTTCCCTGGTTACTTCCTCTATCTATAAGGAAAGAAAGTTGCTATCCAGGCCAGGCAGTAACTTGTCAGACATTCTGCTTTTAGTTGAGAGCCTCCAATCAAATGTTTGGGTGGTTGAAGTTTCCCATCATAGCCGTTTTGTGCCTCTTGCCAGCATTGTAAACTAAATTAGGAACACATCATCCATTTCTTCCATTTGGCCTGATAGTCTAGTGATATCAATTTTATCAACAAAACAATATCTTTTCCTCTTATCTAATCCTTATTCGAATGTCTCTTCATCATCCTTTACCACCTGGATTTTCACACAGATGTTAAGTGATATTTCTTTACCTCCCTTCTTTACAGATATGTCTTTGGAATACTGCCACCTCCCAGTAATTATTATGAGATTCTATGTACCATTTTATTCTCAAATTCGCATGCTATGTATTGGGCCCATACAGCTATGAGACCCTTGAGAGTATCGTTTTGGGAAGTTTTCCCAATTGTTTACTTATCGGAGTCTCCTGGCTCCTCCTGAACTATTCTTTTTCCCGTGACCTGACTGAAGACCTTTCTGGTAAGGTTTCATGTGTTTACATGAGCATTTTGCTTTTTTCCCCCTTCCGTATTCAATTTAAAGACTACCTAGTGGTCTCAAAGACTTCTTTCCCTGTCCTCATGAGATGTACTCCAGCCCTACCCAAAGGCCATCACTGTGGCACATAAAGGCATCAAACAGAGCATGACATCCCATTCACCAGTTATCTCTTAATAGTAGGCTGTTCCCCAGCATTCTCACTTTTCCAAAGTCCTAACTATTGAGGGGAAGAGGTATAAGAACTGCGCTTGCGCTCCTGGGTCTTTTAGTCTCCAGCCTGTGACTTCTTAGGTGCAAATGATGCTCTTTTTGTCTTATAGCAATGTGACTCATTCCTTCGAGGATTCAAGGACTGAATCACAGGTTAATGGGAATTAGTATGTTTCAGTAGACTATCATATTCCAGAACTAGTCACCAGAAAGATGGACAGCAAGCATGACTGACCATATCTTATCTGTGTAGTGGTTTCTGTACAACGTGGCAGGGATAAATGTAGTTCACGATTTTTCCATATTTCTTTTTGGAAGATCATCCTACCCACCCTATCTCAATTTTTGTGATAAGCTTCAAATCCTGAGCTTTCTTTTTTCCCTTTGGGTCGTGTTCTTCCACAGTGAACTCTACTCTTACATATCACCCCCAGTGTTGATAGTATAATGCTCTAAAAAAGTTGGCACTTGATAAAGGTTTTTAAGTTAATGAATTCATATAAGATTCCACTAACTCTATGAGCAAAGATTGTGGAAGTCATTTTTGAAATGTAATTTGCAGTTGCTGAATTATTGGTCTGACTTGCTACACTACATTTCCTTAGCAAATTGCCAATATTCACCCAGTAAGATACGTAGTAGAGTTCTAAACAGTATGGTTGGTTTTTTCTGTGTCCTTCAGCACTAACCTTTGCTAGCTTCATTAATAAATCCCAAATCCAACTTCTGTGTTGCTATTAAGAAAGTAAAAATTTCTCCCTAAGAAATGGCAATGCGTTGGTATATTAAAGTTGCAGTGATCAGAAGCCTTATATTAATTTCAAAGAGCCACCATTTTGAAAATTGAATTTAAGTCTGAACCAAAATATGAATAAAGTTTAGATGTAATCGCCTCTATTCCTTTACTCTTTCAGGACCAGCCCCATTGTTTTTCCCTGTGTTGGCCAATGCAGGCTTCCCACAGAACACATTCTGATCTAACTTTGTAACTGAGAATATTAGTCTTGCTAGCTGCAGAACGATTCCACACAGACATCTCAATCAAAATGACTTGGGGCCAGGGAACTGGAATTGGCAGAATTTTGTGTCTGTATACATTTTTCTGGAATCCCAAACTTTCAGCATATTATTAAAGGGGCTTATGACCCCAAGAGCTGAACCATTTTTTTCTAGACAGATTGCAAGAAAAAGTATCGCTTTCTCTCCACAATAAGCAAAACACATATCTCACATTCTCATTGATGTTCTTGTCACAGCATGTTTCTTTTTCCTGTTCTGGGTTGAGGATTCTTCTGAAGCATCATTGATTTTGAAGTCACATGGAGGTGCCTTTCTCGTGTTTGATGTGACAAATCACAGGGGCTGGCTGTATTGTTGGTGCACAGAGTTACAGAGTTTGAGGGTGAGAGACTGCTCCCCCCCAGTCATTACCATGGTTCTAAATGTGGGCAGTCAGGCATATCAGTAACAGCATGCAGGAGAAATGTGATTCTTTTAAAAATGGCAGCTGTTAGCGTATTTTTACTGCACATATGTCTAATACTGAAGTTAACCCATTACATATATTTATAAAGATTTCCTCAAACAAGGTGATGACATTCCAGGCTTCCGTCTCTTTCATTTACGTTCTTCCTGCTGTGCTACAGATTTGCTCCAAAGATAGTGTTTTTTGTATTTTATAACCTGCAAAATGCATCTCATCTTTTAAGCTGAAAACAGCTAAATGGACTAAAGAAAGCATAACTTAAATGCACACAGGAAGTGGAAAGACAGTAATTACTATGTTCTCTTTCTGATAGTTTATTATTGTATTTCATGGCCTACACAGCTTTCGTTATGAACTCTATTGGCTCCCCAAGAAATTGTTCTACAGGTCACTAATTTTTTTGTATTTGAGTCAGTGATAATTCAGGGACTTCAGGAAACTAAGTTGTACCACTTAATTTGTTTTTTTCAAACTGCGGGCTGTATTATGTGCTAGGCATTGTCTTTTTTTTTTTTTTTTAAGATTTTATTTATTCATTTGAGAAGAGTGGGAGAGACAGAGAGAACACAAGGGAGGGAGAAGCAGACTCCCCCACTGAGCTGGGAGCACCCGACATGGGCCTTGATCCCAGGACTCCGGGATCATGACCTGAGCCAAAGGTAGACGCTTAATTATCTGAGCCACCCAGGTGCCCCAAGGAGTTGTCTTAATACAGTTTCTGTCATTGGGCTGTGAGCTGTGGGAAGATGAGTCAAGGTCAGTTCTCTGCCTTAACATCACCTATGTTTGAGCTGTCTTCATATCCTCCCTTATGGTTGAAAACTTCCCTCTTCTCCTGAGAACTGGGAACATCCTTCTTACGGGAGACTCACCTGCCCTCTGCACTTCCCTGTAAGAGTGACTGGCCCCATCAACCCAGCCATAACCTCAAACACTTGAATTACGGACTTGCCCGTCATCACTTGGACTCTCACATGTCTTTCCAGATCCTAGGAACACAATTCTTGATGGGACTGATAGCTTCATGCAACTCATTTCTTAAAGAGAACTGGCGAGACCAGATCCAAATTCAGGGTGAGGAGGTCAGAGAGCTGCAGAGGGATGAAGAATTTACTACAAATTAGAGCCAATATGATCTCCTTCACCTCCCGGTGGCTGGCCTTTTTGTTTACGCGGTTCTCTCTGCCTGAGATTTTTTCTACCGTCATCTCTGCCATCAGTTATTTCCCTTGGAAGTCTAACTCTCCTCTGCACTCCGAGAGCCTTGTCTCGGCACTTATGTGGTGCCCAGTGCGCCCCGCCTTGAACTGGACATGCTGTATCTCACCTCTGCCTCCGCTCCAAATTACGTTCTTTATAACTCTGTGGCTTCTTGTACGGTTGCATTTAATGGCTTTTCAACACACGTTTACTGAATATGGAATGAATGTTAATTAGGGCAAGAGAAGACAATTATTGGAAAAGTTGAGCAAAAATCATCCATAATCCTTGCCAGATGGAATGGTAGTCAATTTTTTTAAAGATTTTATTTATTTAAGAGAGAGAGAAAGAG
>NW_024424452.1:84879262-84953791 GCF_017311325.1 Ursus maritimus
AGAGTGTGAGGGTGAGGGTGAGCGCAGGAGGTGGGGGGAGTGGGAGTGGGAGCTGAGTGCAGAGGGACGAGCAGACTCCCCTGCTGAGCAGGGTATTTGACACAGGCTCCATCCCAGGACCCTGAGATTGTGACCTGAGCCTAAGTCAGACGCTTAAGGAACTGAGCCACCCAGGCACCCCAGGGATGCCTTCAGGAGTAAATAAGACAGTAGATGTATGATAATGCAACCTACTCTAAGTAACTTGATTTGGTTGCTGCAGCCAACTTTTAAGGATACAGTGTGTCCACTGGCCATGGGGTGGTGGTCACGATTACTGGGGTAATCACTGCGGTGAACCCTAAGATTCTCCTTTTACAATTTCATTTATATTTGGCATCTGGAGTCTCTCAGCACTCTATCATTTCTTATTAGTGAAAAGAATGCTTAAACTTAAGAACTTCACCAGAATCATTACATTTTTTAAAGAGAAAGCTTAACAGGGTTTTAAAATACATTTATAGTGGCTTTGTGCTGTCAAAACAACCACTTGAAAGCTGAAAAATATGTTCAACATACTTTTGTATTTATATCCCAGCTTGAATTTCTGTTTTGGTTCAAAAGGAAAGATTTCATTTGACTTTATTAGAAAGAAAGGAAACAGAGAGAGACCGAGATGAAGAGAAAGAGGGGAGGAGGAAACGAACGATGAAGAAACGGATTCTCTTAGTTGTTTTGATATCGTACAGATATAACTGGAGAATTTTGGAGCCACCCTGATCTCTTTATTCTCCATTACCTGTCACAGACGACCTCCCACTAAATCGTAAATTCTAACTCCAAAATGTGTCTAATAGTCCTCTTCTCCTGTTCTCTTCCATGGCAGTGTCCGACTTCAAGTCTTTATGAACTTTTGCCAGGATCCTTACAACAAGTTGTAACTCATCTCCCTACCCTTTGTTTTTGTGTGGACCCCAAACCGTCCTTGACATGTTTGTGTAAATCTGAGCATGTCACTTCCCTATTAGAAGGTCACCAAAGGTTCCCTGTTAAACCTGATGACTGACCCCTGCCCGCCTGTCTAGCCTCACCTCATAACCTTCTTTCCAATTACCTTGAGCTTTTATCATTTACTTGGACTGACCTGACAAACTGGTACACGCCTGTCAAGTTCCAGTTCAAGCCTTACCTCTCTGTCAAGCTTCCCCAATTCCCTCAGGCTGGCGTGGATCCTCAGCACCCCCACAGCATGCCACGTGCTTCCTATGTATTCTACTATTTAGTTCTCACAATAGCTGTTTCAAGTTGGTAGTCTTTGTCCCCTTTTCACAGGTAAGAAAAGTGAGGCTCAAAGAGCTTAAGTAATTTGCCTAAGGTCACACAGTGAGACACTAAGTGGTAAGCTGGGATTTGAACCCAGTTCTTTCTGTTTCAAGAGCCTGAGCTCTTTCTGCTATACCTCCCCCTGCTTTTTTTTTTTTTTTTTTTTTTAGATTTTACTTATTTATTTGTCAGAGAGTGAGAGAACCCAAGCAGGGGGAGCAGCAGGCAGAAAGAGAGGGAGATGCAGACTCCTCGGTGAGCAAGGAGCTCAATGAGGGACTCGATTCCAGGACCCTGAGATCATGACCTGAGCCAAAGACAGACGCTTAACCAACTGAGCCACCCAGGCGTCCTGCACTGGCGTTGACTTTCACCATGGCATGCGTCACATGCACGTCTGCTGCACTTACTGGGGACATGAGCCCACCTTTCCTCTTTCTATCTCCAAGGATTAGTGCAATGTCTGGCTCATGATACGCAGCTATTTACTGAGGTAATGAAAGAACCAAGCATCATGCAAACAATATACGAACTCCAACTGTCTGGGAGGGAATACTATCCCTTGATCTTTTCTGGGTGGTGGTATAGAGAAGCTGAAGAAGGGGAGACCTAGTGATGGTGACTTCCCGAGGTAGGAGGGTTGTTGTAGGACAACAGTAAAGCGATCAGAACCTCCAGAACCATTTTAGGAAGGAGCTTTAAATCTGCTGCTGAAAGAAGTCAGGAATGGAGACCTCGATAATTTTATTAGATTTTTGAATGTTTGTGCTGCCTAACATTTATTGCTTCCTTAGATGAATGTACAATTAATCCTTATAAAAATGTGCCTGTGCAAGTAACAGAGGGGCACAGGAGGAACAGGAACAGGATGGAGAGGAATCTTGCAGCGTGGCTTTCTACGAGACCCTGAGTTTCTTTATTTGAAAATATTTTTATGTTAACAGCTTACATTAACAGAAACTATTTTGATATTAAGAGTGGGCTTTTGTTAGCATGGCTCGTAGACTGAAGAATGTCCCTAATCCCTGACACCTGTAAATGTTCACTTATTTAGAAAAAGGGTCTTTGCAGATGTGATTAAGTTAACGTTCTTGAGAGGAGGTGATCAAATGCAATCACGTGTGTCCTTGTAAGAGCGAGGCGGAGGGAGATCATGTGCACACGCGCAAGAAGTTTGGCCCTTCCAGAGGGTGGGTGGGCCTGCTGACACCTTAATTTCATCCTAGTGACACCAATTTTAGACTTCTGGCCCCCACGACTGTGAGAAAATAAGTTTGTGTGATTTTAAGTTGGTGGTAATTTGTTGCAGTGACCACAGGCAGCTGCTACATATTGGGAGGCAGGTCTGCGAATATGGTAAAAAGGAGACCCCACAAACAGCTTCTTGGGGTGGCTCTTCATCCCACTTTCCCTGGAAAACATTCTACTTTCATGTTCCAGGGGATCAAAAATAGTGTCTGCCTCTAGAACTATACTCTCCGAATCTGGGAGCCCTCCAGTAATGTTTCTCCCCCGTGATCCTCTGACCCCAGTACCCGGCACAGTTCAAGCAGGGGAGATAGCACTGCTTTTGAGTGCACGTGGCTGTCGCTGCCTGGCGATGGAATCTGGGAGCACAGCTCTATTTGGATGAGGCCAGTTATAAGTGGGCAAGCTCATGTTATTTAATTAGCTTAGCATAAGTGTAAACCTTTAAATAGAGTCAACTTTCCCCTGTTTTTGTGTATATCACAAGAATAGGTTTGATTAGATAATAGCTATGATTCCTTCCAACTCTGGAATCCTGTCTCTCTCGCTAGTCTGCATTCGCTTTCAACCATGAGCCTGTAGGTCTTTCTCACTGTGTAGCTTCTTCTACCTCTAAATGCGAGTTGAGCTCCTCTCTTGGCAACGTTAGTTCCTAGAGAAGGAAGAATGATTTTCTTTCTGGATCCCGGGTCCTGGTCAAAGCTTTAAAAAAAAAAACCCTTAGCTCTTGACTAATTTGGTGTCGCTGGATTCAAACTTTGGAATTTACCCACTTAGGCTTTCTTTGGTCCCAGGTACCTACATTTCACCCAGCCCGTGTGAACAGAACTTGATCAAACCAGTCTGAATTCTTGCAAACTTCTATTTTCTTTTTCCCATTTTTTTTCTTTTAACACGCTACCAGCATGTTGCTTACTTTAGGCCTCAGTCTCCATCAGGTGAACATAGTTGTTTACTCTTTCATGAACCAGTGAGTTCCCCATGCACATTCTGAGGTCCCTCAGAGTTCTCATCTTTTCTCTCTTCCGGACTTACAATAAGGGTTCAATATGTCCCCATTTCTCATGACATCAGGGAGGACGCTCTTCTCAGACCCTCATCTCTGCATCATTGTGAATCAGCATTGGTTGGCATTCACCTGAATACTTGGAACACAGGTTTTTTTGGTGAACACATTTTGAGCACCTACTATAAGCCAGATATTTCATTGGGGTCGAGTTCCAACTATACTTTAAATAAGATTCTAAACAAGAATAAACAAGAATGAGAAAAACAAAGTAAATAAAATAAAGAATAAATAAAAATAAGATATTATTGTGATCAAGAAGGTAAGATGATCGCACAAATAATAAGATGAAGTGAATGCTACTGGAAAATTATGGAAAGAGCCCTGAATACAGAAGCCAATGGATCTTGGTTGTGATTCTTAACAGGACACTCCCCAGGAATGTGCATTTTTGAGCATCGGTTTTCTCATATGCCCGGTGGGTCTGCGGAGTCTGTACTTAGTGAGGTTCTTGTATGGATTACATAATATAAATGTTTGCAAAGTGTCCAGTATTATCTCTGGTATAGAGCAGGAGATTAGTAAGAGATTCGTAAGTTGAAATAATACAAAAGAAGAGGATTTATAGGAAGGAGAGGTTATAGGTGGTTGGTTGAGTGGATGTTTGGGACTTTGTGGAAGACGTGGCATTTAAGGTAGGTCAGACGGGTGGCTCCTCAGGGCAGGGAACCTTCCAAATTACTGTTTTATCCTTAGTATTCTACACATAGACTGTGCTTAATATACATTGAATGAATGAACTTTGAAGGATGGGTAGGATTCTGAAGGATTGCAATGGACTTGGAGAAAGGGCATTCCAGATAGAGGGACATGGGAAGGTGCTGGTCATGCTGGCAGAACAGTAGTCTAGTTTGACAGGAGTGTGAGAAAGTAGTAGAAGTAAGAGTAAAATATAAGCCGGGAACATTAACGTGGGTATTGAAAGGGTTTTCAAGAGACGGGGCAGTTTGTATTTAATCAGTATGGTTACATTTTTTTTTTTTTTAAAGTAGGCTCCACACCCAATGTGGGGTTCAAACTCATGACCCTGAGATCAAGAGTCGCATGCTGTATGAACTGAGCCAGCCAGGTGCCCCCAGACTACTTTTTAAAATTCCTCTGTCTCCAGCCAAATTTTGAAGAAGGGACTTTTTTGTCATGCTTTCTGGGTTATTGAGAGTTTACCATTATAATTCCCATCTGATGTGTTTCTACTTTTTTTGGAAGGGTCTGGGCAGGTCCTTGATATAAAGAGATGCTTTTTCTATATGCTAAAGAAAACAGATATAAGAGACTGGTACTAAGAAGGAATAGAGAGGCAGGTACATTTTCTTTGAGTATGCCCAAGGCTCGTCTTTCTTAAATCTTACATTAAGCATTAATAGCTTTTAAGCTTTTTGAAAAAAAAAATCATAAAATTCAAGTCAAAGAAGCTACATATTCGAAAGGGGAGAATTCATGATTTTTAAATGAAATTGGTGTTCTGTAGCCACCAATAAAGTAGCCAAATGTATTTGAACCCGTGATTTTCCATGTGCTGGATTATTTGAGGGAATAAAGCAAAAACAGTTTTAGGGCTTGAACCAGCCTTGTCCATATTTCATTTTATAAGTAGGTATTATATGTTAAATATTAGTATCCCTGAGAGAGGAAACACTGAGAGGCAGAAACAAGTGGGGAATGATGCTGAAGACGAACCTGACTGTGCTGTTTCATTGGCTTGCGTACCTCAATTATAAGTGCACCACTGTTTTACGTACCATTAAGGAAAAAAAAGTGCTGCCAATTATGGTTAACAATCATCCTGCACTAAACCTGAATTGACCATACTGGCTTATCATTGCTTTAGCGTTTCTTGCATTTTCTGAGATAGTTGGCCCTATGGCCTGCCCTATCTCTTGTTTAGATCCCATAAGACAATTAACGGTTGCTTTGCAATCCAAGGATTGTGGTCATTTTCCTGAAGATAAATATTTATTCCTCTAATATTAAATTTGTCGTGCAAATTCTTTTCTTTTTACATGATAATTTTTTTGTTCTGAAATCAGATCAGTATAATCTTCTAAAGATATATAAAAATAACAATTAAATCCAACACTAGCTATGAACAAGTTTCAGTTAAAGTGACTGCAGTATGAACAGCTGTCACCAAGTTCATGTGCATGCCATCAGGTCATAATAGCAACTTCATGGCAGACAATTTGAAGACTCCATTGATTATAAGACACACTCTCAGTGTAGAGGTATGAAAATGTGAAGAAAATGTGCATTTTAGGAGCAGTGGAGCACATTTACTTTACATCTTGGCCAGAGACCCTCCTACCTCTTGCTGAAATATTGCTTCTATCACTGAAGACTAAATTAGTTGAGCCACATCCCCTTGTGGTTCTGGTTTCTTGATGTGCACTAACGTGTGTCCTAAAACCATCCTGTACATGGGGTGACCATATTCATCTTACGAAACAGCTCGCCAGAGGGGAGGCTGAAGCTCTGAGCATCCATACCCTTCAACTTTGTTTCCCAAGTTGGTGGTTGTGTGTATATGTGCAAAGGCAACATACGCCTCTTTGCCCTTGCTCCATTCCACCCATACTACACACCAGTTAGGAGTTTATTCAGTGCATACTTTTGTGCTTTTCTTGTCTGATGGACTTCTTGCTGGTCCTCATTTAGTAAAGCCTATTTTTTTGTAGACACACAGGAAAACCTATGTTGAAATCACACCACTTATCCTCTGTGCGTTGGTGTCCCTCTTATCGCTGGGGGCATGCTCGAGTCAGGCGTCCTGGTACTGCGGCATGTGCCCCACGAACAGAGATGTGGGAGACCTGCCAAGAGAAATCAAACTGTCAGTCTTTTTATCTTCCGGGCGGAAGGTTGAGAGATACATCTCTATTTTGGCAGCCTTCACTCTGAGTTGAATGAAACCCAAACTTTCCTCTCTTCAGTCTACCCAGAGCTTCATCTCTGAAGACTTATTTCGTGGCTGATTATTTGAAACATGGATAGATTTGAGCGTTACCCAATCTTTTTTTCTCCAGTTACTTACTGGTAAAATAAAATTTTAAAACACAACTGAATACTGAGCAGAACATTGTGAAAGAGGATAAAGAAGGACCCAGCAAACTGGCTGGAGAGTCCTGAAAGGTCTGCAGGAGGGGATGGGTAAGGGAGGTAGAGCAGTGGCTTTGGTCACTGGAGCATGGAGAGGACAATGTCAGTGGGGAGCTGGGTATACTCATCCTGTGAACATCCTTTGGACTTCTCTTGGGGTGGAAGGGTTCTTGATTCCTGTTTTTGATTTTACTCCTATTGCTATCTCTGGAGGTTTGCTTCTGCTCTAATCTGCTGGGTGCAGTCTCACAACTGGCTAGATGATGAAATGTGATGATGTTTAAAGCACCAAACACACTGTTCAGTGCAAGTTAGACAAATCTCCCTATTAGCGTTTCCTGATAATCTTATCTAGCAGGTATACTCTTTAACACTTTTGACTAAGCATTAATGGAGCTGACACAATTAGCCAGCATTTGTTGTATCATTATATTAAACAAACAAAACAAAGCAAAGCAAAACAAAACCCAACTTTAAATTAAAGCGTACAATCCTTTTGGTGGGGAAAAATTTCAGAGGGAAATTCTTGCACAAGTGAGTTTATTCCTTAAAAACTAAATGAGTGCCTTAAAAACATATTTCTTCTTCTCTTGAGGTTAAAAACATTCTTCTAGGAAGTTGCTACTTACAGATAAGTGGCATAGACTTTTTTTCCCAAACTTTTAGAAACCAGACTTACTAAATCTCACTTAAGTAGTCAAAGGACAACACTATTTGGAAATATCTTAAATATTATGATTTTAGGGTACTTGAATATTTAAAGGACAATAAAAGTAATTATTTGTTAACATGAATTGTTCTTTTTTTAATTGTGTTTTTGGGGTGATAAAAATAGTTTATCTCATGATCATGTGGTGATTGTACAATTATAAACATTTGTCAAAACTCATTGTACTCTTAAAGTTAGTGAATCTTATTGAATGTAAATTATGCTTCAATAATGCTGACCAAAAAAGTAAAGTAGTCTGGGATTTAGAAAAGGACTCACTAGAATTACAAGGAAGGGGGTTTCTATGGACAACCCATGACACCAAGGTCATAGAGGGGAACAGAAATTATTATTTTAACCAGAAGCCATATGTAATGAACTGTTAAGGAAAATGATTTTGTTTCATTGTACTTTACATGCTTATTATTATTTTTTTAAGATCTATTTGTTTATTTGAGAGAGAGAGAAAGAGCACAAGTGGGAGGGGCAGAGTGGGGAGAGAATCTCAAGCAGACTCTGAGCTGAGCGCAGAGCCCAACGCGGGACTCGATCTCATGACCCCGAGATCACGAGCTGAGCTAAAACCAAGAGTCGGACACTTAATCGACTTTGCCTCCCAGGAGCCCCTATTGTACTTTACGTGCCTATTATACTCCCCAGTGTGTTTGAGACCTTCCCACAGTGACAGTTTCTTGTTTGTGTAGAGGTGTAGTGGGACAGCAGTGAGGGGCTGGGAGTGGCTGTGCCTTACACGAAAATGAAGGGGGTGAGTAGCCAGTGAGGATGGAGAGTGGGGGTAATTATTCCTTCTACTTTGATGCATCAATTCATTTACTATAATTATGTGCACATAATAAACATTTAATATATTTTGACAGAATCATGTATTAAAATTATAATATAGAAGCAAAAAATGAGAAAAGAAACAGTTAAGCCAAAACTGGTATTTTTATATAGTCAGTGGTTCTTTAAAATTGGGACTACATGCTTAAAATAACCCAAGCACAGAATCATAGTTGAGCTAAACCAATTGCTTATTTCAACTGACTGAATGTTCTTGACAATGATGGCAGAATTGATGCTTTTGCCAGGATTACTGTTAATTATTACTACTCTTAAAAGGATTGGGTTGATTATGCCTTGCTCTGGCAGTTAATGGGGGCACTTATTTGCCTTGATTTTTAAATACTAGTTTAATAATATAGAATGGTTTTATTTGTGCAATTGTGTTCTCTCTACCCAGGGTTTTCAGACCTTTACTAAGCAGGTATTATTTTGTCTGTACTGTTTCTCTGGAGAAAGTTTCTCTCTTACCAATTCAAAAATAAAATATGTCTACAAAGGATAGCCCTTCATAAAAATAGAAGGGAAAAAATTCATCCATGGGTCTATTACTCAATGATAAAAACTGTTATTGTTTTAATATAGTTCCTTCCAGTCTTTTTTTCTCTGCCCAGCTGGTTTTGTTTCTTTTACTTCTTTGTGATCTCCCTCTCTAAAAAAGTCCATGTTCACTCTTTTCTAGGTGTTTCTTACTTTTATGACGTGCATTTTTACATTAGTTTTCTCTCACAAATACATTTTAATGTTTGCATTCAATTTAAAATATACCATGCTTTACTTCCCTGATCTTAGATCAGGAATTACATTACTTTTTTATGGAAGAAAAATTTTATTCGCTTCAACTTTTATATAACTTTAAAGCAGCAGATAAACTATCAAATTTCATAATAATTTATTTGTCTAAGGTCAAACTACTGGATTCTAAATAATCTCAGATGGTTATATAATCAAAAGAGAGATGTTCTTCTTTCACATTTAACATGTTTTTTTGACGGATGCCTGGGTGGCTCAGATGGTTAAGGGTCTGCCTTCGGCTCAGGTCATGATCCCAGGGTCCTAGGACTGAGTCCCACACTGGGCTCCCTGCTCTGCAGGGAATCTGCTTCTCCCTCTGCCTGCCCCTCCCCCTGCTTGTGTTCTCTGTGTCCCTCTCTCTCTCTCAATTTGACAAATAAATAAATAAAATCTTAAGATGTGTCCTTGAGATTTTTTTTAAAAGATTTTATTTATTTATTTGTTAGAGAGAGCAAGAGAGAGAGAGCAGAAGTAAAGGGAACAGCAGGCAGAGGGAGAAGCAGGCTCCCCACTGAGCAAGGAGCCTGATATGGGACTCAATCCAGGACCCTGGAATCAACCTGAGCCGAAGGCAGAGGCTTAACCAACTGAGCCACCCAGGGATCCCTTCCGTGAGATTTCTAATGATTTAATGATTTGCATATATTTTGATGGGAAACTTAAAAGATTTTATATACAACTTCTTTCTTTTTGGTCTCTCTTGAATATCTTCTTACAGTCTCTTTAAATAGCTTAAAAGACTAATTGGTTGAGTTATGCATCTTTGTGATAATCTACTCATGGACTCTGAGTTTCTCTCTTAAGATAAAGCCCTTGATTTTCCATTTTTACACATCTTGTGGGTTTCCTACTCTTCAATCCTCTCTTGTTGACGGCTCAAAACCACTTCCTCTTTCAAGCTTGCCTGGTTTCCTGTCCATTCATTTCTCTGGCTTTGGTTGGCAGGTCTTATTTATTTAAAACCATAACAACTAAGATATATATAGATATATAAGATATATATACATACACACACACACACAGACACACACACACATATACACATACACATATATACACACACACACACATAATATAAATAAGATCCATATATGGTATATATAAGATATTTATGATACACGTAAGATGTATGTATATATTTCTTTCTTTCTTTCTAGTCCTGCATAACTGAGTGAGACAAAACTTTTCATCTCTCCCTCCTAAGGGAATTTCCTTCAATCTGGAGATTATTTTTGAGTATATGTGGTTTAAAAATTGTGTTTTGGTTATTGTGTAGTGCTTGCTTTGTTTATTTGTTTATCTAGAGATTTTTACACAGCCTGTGACTCATGGAAGGTATTGTGTATTCAGATGTATTTTATGCTCATTGCCTAGGATGTTTACACAAGGTCCCCCTCCCCCAGGAAGCAAATACACAGCTGCTTTGTGTACCTCACCTGCTGCCATTACCCAAATATAGACACATCCAAAGCACCACAGACGCCCTTCACAGAAAACAGGAAAACAGATGACAAAATAGCTCACTTCTTTTCTCCTTAATGGTCTTTCTTTTAAAATTACTTCCAGCATAAATTTGGAACTGTTTTGTTTTTCTAATACATAGCGAATTTCTAATATTCAGACTGTTTAAACGTGATTCTTTTCCCTTTCATGCAGAGTTGGATTAAATCAACCAAGTATTTTTGTGACACCTAAGTACTCTCTTAATCTCAATGTTTACCTTACAACTTTCTTTGTAAATGTGTAGTTTCAATGATTTGCTCCCAGTGGGACAGTAAAGTTCAGATTGGATTTGGAGAAAAGGAATAAAGAGCTCCTTCTGCAGCCCCGGGCTGCTGTGAGCAGATCAGCTTGATTCTTCAGTAGATCAGGACGGTCCAGTTTGTACCAGATCTCTAGACACTTCGGATTACTTATTTTTACTTTATTTTTGCAATTTGTCTCATACTTAATCAGTATATGTACTGATATGCTAAACGTATTCTTTAGGATGAGTCTTTCTGACAAATTATTATTTATTTAAAGCCTTTCTGGTTCCCCAATGAAGGGAAAATAAACTCACAGTGTGAAAGAAATAGTTTTGGAATGGAGTTTTTTTAAAGAAATTAGAAAGGTACTAACAGGTTTTTTGTTTTTAAGATTTTATTCATTTATTTGACAGAGAGAGAGCACAAGCAGGGGGAGCAGCAGAGGGAGAGGGAGAGGGAGAAACAGGCTTCCCACCGAGCAGGGAGCCTGACATGGGGCTCAATCCCAGGACCCTGGGATCATGAACCTAGTTGAAGGCAGATGCTTAACCAACTGAACCACCCGGGTAGCCCCCTACAGGTTTAAATGTTGGTATAAATGTTCCATTTTTTTTTAGCAAACTAATTTTCCATTTGGTTTCCCCTTAGTCCTGTGGTGGATAGAGGTTGAGAAGTTGGGTAGGGAAAATGCTATACTACTGAGTATAGAACTAACATTACTAACATTACAATATCAATCCAACAAATATTTATCAAAGCATACCATGTACCTGTTACTGACCTTTCTAGGCTCTCAGGAGTCAAGGATGAGAAACGCAGCTTTAGTGAGCTGTGGAGTTACGTTGTGAGAGACAGTAGGAAATACATGACAGAGTGTAGGAGAGGTTGGGATGGCAGACATGCATGTGGGAGTCATCAGGGTGTGTAGTCTGCAGTGGGATTGTGTTTCAAGGGGAAGGTGGCTGATTAAGAAACAAACAGGAGGTGATGAGTCTGGGAACAGTGGGTTTGGGATACTGTTCAAGAGTTTTGATGGTGAAGGGAAAAAGGGCAGTTGCCTGACAGGTAGATGAGGTTGTTTTGTTTTATTTTCCTTCAGAACTTGAGTACATGTTAGGGCTTAAAGATGAAAAGGAAGTGAAAAGAAAGATAATGACAATCCAAGAAAAGGAACATAACTGATGGGGTAAGCATTTGGAGGAAGGAGATTGGGATGTCTTCCTTTTGAGAGAGGCAGAGAAGAGGAGAGTAGAGTGGATGAGGAGATGAACTTGAAAATGGATAGGAGAGAATTGAGACTTCTCTTTGTTTTCTGGAAAGAGGAAGTCTTCTGGGAGTAAAGGGGGAGTGGGGAAGGGAGCCTGAGGACACCGATGAAGATAGAAGAGCTGCTGGGGAGAGTGGACGAGGCAGTCACCCAGGATGAGAAAAGGCTTGCTGAATAGTGTTGGGTCCAGCCCAGGCTGGATGGGGCTCATTTGTTTGTAGTGGAGCCAAATACACAGCTTCGTTATGTCTTCTGCACTGCTGGGACGCCTGCAGGAATGCTAGTAAATACCAAACTGTCCCAATCATAAGAATCAACTGGAAGAACATACAGAGAATACAGGATTTCCAACCTGTCTTGGGTACATTCTGATTCAGTGGGTCTGATGTAGGGAATGGAATTTTCTATTTTTCTAGATCTCTTAATTTAAAAAAAAGAATACATTGTAGTGGTTATGCAATTTGTTTTAAAAGGAAGACTTTTTTTTTATGATTTATTTGACAGAGAGAGAGAGAGAACAAGTGGGGGGGAGCAGCAAGCAGAGAGAGAGGGAGAGGCAGGCTCCCCGCTGAGCAAGGAGCCCGATGTGGGGCTCAGTGTGGGGCTCAATGTGGGGCTCTCTCCCAGGACCCCGAGATCATGACCTGAGCCAAAGGCAGACACTTAACCAACTGAGCCACCCAGGCGCTCCTAAAAGGAAGAGTTTTGATAAAATGTGCAGGAACTCAAGCTGAACAACACTAATTTAATGACTCCTTAATAAAACACAAATCTTGATATTTTTTATTTAGTAATGGACTAATTATACTTGGGGGCAAAAATGGCAAACAAAATCAATTTACTCTGTCAATATATTTCCCAGATCTGTTGACTAGGAACCTAAAACCTTTTTCTAAACTGAAATAACCCATTTGATTTAATTCCCACATTGTTTTAAATGTGCCTTCATGTGGGGACTTAATAAACTCTAGAATGTCAATTATGTGTGAAGTGTGGATGAGAAGGTTTAAACTTGGTTGCAGAAGATATGATTGAGTACATGGAAAATCCAAGACAACTTAAAGATAAATTAATTTACAGAATTTTTTTTTTAAGTTTTGGGGCATAAGGCAAACATATAAAAGTTAAGCGCTAGTAATAACCAATTAGAAAATGGACAAGAAAAAAGATTCCATTCATAAGAGCAAGACAAATTCATATGAAATTGGGACTTAGGAATCAATCTAACAAATCTGTGCAAAAATCTTCATAGAAGACTTGAATGAATGAAGAGATAGGCCATGCCAATGAGAACAGGGCTGCTGAATACAATTGTTCAGGATATTTATAGCATAAGGCTCCTAACTAAGGAGGGGCAAACAGAGGCTAAAATCCAGCCTGTATGCCATTTTCCACTCATGTGACGCTGGTTGCCTCTGGGCTGAGGAAGGGTAGCTTTTCCTAGTTTGCACATAAGTGCTGTAAGGGCTAGCAGCATTCTTAGACGGAAAGATTATGTCATAAAGCTGTCAGCTTCATACTAATCACAAATTCACTGTTTTTCCAATCAAAATCCTGACACTGTTTTCCTATGGGACTAGACATAATTCACCCTAGGTTCATATGAGAGAGCATTGGCTAGAGAATATCCAAGACGATTTGAAGAGGAACCGAGTGGAAAGAGTTTACACTCCTGAGATCAGAAATTCTTGTAGCACTATAATAATTAAGACAGTATGGTACTAAAGAGCACAGGGATAGACAACAGACCAATGGAATAGACTAGAGAGCTCAAAAGCAACTCATTCAAATATCAGACATGAGGACATGTTGGGAGAAATGTGGACTACGTAATAAGTAGTGTTGGAATAATTAGTTATCTGTATTGGTAAAGTTTGGATTTCTTAATCATAGTCTACACAAAAAATTAATCCAGTTTGTAAAAAGCCTTATGCTAAAGTCCTTTTATTTTTATTTTACTTTTTTAGAGAGAGAAAGAGAGAGAGCAGGTGGGGAGGGGCAGAGAGAGAGGGGGAGAGAGAGAGAGAATCTTAAGCAGGCTCTACACTCAGTGCAGAGCCTGATACGGGGCTCAATCTCATGACCCTGAGATCAAGACTTGAGCTGAAATCAAGAGTCAGAAGTTTAACCGACTGAGCCATCCAGGTGCCGCCTAAAATCCTTTTAGAAGAAAATGTGGGAGAACATCCTTATAAAGAAAATAGCAAGGCAGGATTTCCTAAACCAAACACTAAAAACAAAACCGGAGAGAATTGGATAGTTACATCTGATTCCATTAAACTTTAAAACTGTTGTTCAACACTATAATCCAAGGGAAAAGACAAGCCACAGATAGGGAAAAGACAAGTGAAATGTTTTGTCTGAGAAGGATTCATACCTAAAATTGGCAAATAATGACTACATGTCGGTAAGAAGAAGACATGAGGGGAGAAGATATGAATCCACAAAATAGAAACCTGAATGACCAATAAACATATAGAAAGATACTCAACTCACTAGTAATCTGATAAATGTAAATTAAGGCACCATTTTTCACCCATCAACATAGACAAAAATGTGTAAGTAGGACAATTCCTAGAGTTTCTAAGGATGTGGGAGGATGGGAGGAAGGAAACTCTCATACTCTGCGGTTGGGATGTGAATGACACAGCCCCTTGGGAGAGAAATTAGGCATTATCAAGTGCAGCTGAAGATGTTCACACTTTGCCCCAGTATTCTAGACACACACTCTGGAGAAATGCTCGCATCTCTGCACCATATGTGTTCACATCAGCCTTGATTATAAGAGCAAAAAGAGAGGAAACAAGTGAGAGGCCCATCAACAAGGAGATAAATAAATTGTAGTATGTGTTAGAAGCATAGATACCAGTTAAAATGAATAAACTGTAAGTAAATATCATATATGTACATAATATAGGAGACCTATCTATCTATCTGCCATAAGCGAGCTGCAGAATGACAGGTAGAATTAAGTTAGAAAATGTGCATAACAATCCTCTTAGCTATATATGGATAGATACATATGTTGGAAGCATCCAAAATGACTTACAGGAATAAATATCACTTTGAGTATAGTGGTGCCTCGTAGTGTTGTGGGGCAGGGTAGAGAGGGCTACAAAAGTAGCTGCAGTGTTTTGTTTAAGACATTTTTGAGCAAATATGGCATAACATGAAGACTTTGTTTAGTTAGAGAGTGGGAATATATGTTATACACCTTACTGTTCCACATGTTTGAAATACTTCATAATTAAAGAAAACACAGACATAGACAAAACCCTTGTTATTAGTGGTATATCATTCAATACATCCCATCTCTTGACTCATACAAAGTAGGATATAGAGAAGAGAGCAGAAAAACTTTGTTGAAGACATTTCAAATATCATGTGGGTGATGGGCCTGGTCCATAGCAGTGCCTTTTAACCTTGATTTGGTACAAAACACATTCTTAATCAGTAAATAAGAAAATCTACTTAATTAGTGAATTTCCCAGGGAGCCTTATGATATTAGCCAGCAAAGACTGTAGCTTTAATTGAGACAGTGATGCCACTTAATTGGAACACCTGAATAAGATTAAGGGGCCCTCAGATAAGGTCAGCTTGTTTCCCCCGCACCCAAAGCTTTGCTGGGTCTCTGCCTTCTTGCTGGCAACTTCTGCCAATTGGGATGAAGCTTAGCCAAATGCTTTTACTGCATAAATCACTTAATGAAATGTTTTAAATACAGATTCCATGCATTTCAGGATGTGTTCTGAAAGACATTGGCATGCAGATTCTACTGATAAATTTAGAACTCACTACATTGAAGCACAGCCATTTGCACTGCTTTTAATTTGTTACTGACCCGACTGCTTAATATGTATAGATTAAATGAAATAAATTGATAATTATGTTGGGACTCAATAATGTATTTTGATTGGTTATATCTGTATTGTCAGGGTTGTCCAGAGAAACAGAACCAACAGGAGAAAGAGAGAGAGAGATTTTTAAAAATAAGGAGTTGGAAAATAAAATAAAACAAAACAAAAACAAAATAAGGAATTGGCTCATGCAGTTATGGAGGCTGATGAGTCCCAAGATCTGACGTCAGCAAGCTGGAGACCCAGAGGAGCTGATGGCATAGTTCCACTCTGAAAGTCAGCAGGCTAAAGACCCAGGAAAAGCCAATGATTCAGTTCAAGTCAAAAGACCAAAAAAGACCCATGTCCCAGCTCAAGGAAGTCAGGAAGGAAATTCCCTCTTATTCAGCCTTTTTGTTTTATTCTGGCCTTCAACTGATTGGATGAGGCCCACCCACATTGGGGAGGTCAGTCTTCATTATTCAATTTACCTATTAAAGTACTAACCTCATCCAGAAACACCCTTACAGACACATCCAGAATATCTGGGCACCCCATGGCTCAGTAAAGTTGACATGTAAAATTGACCATAACAACATCTTTCTACCCAAATTTAAAATCATTTCTCAAGACTTTTTGATAATATGGTTTTTATTATCAAAGAGTACTTAAATTCCTCTCTTAATAAAAAAGAAGTGCTTGAATTCTTCCACAAAAATTAATGCAGTATTTGTAGAAAGAAAAACTCTGCTAACAACACTGACACTTATTTTTAAAGATTTTTTTCATAGATGTTCTATTACTAACAAGTTTTATGACCACGGGCCAGTTTATGTGTTGATCTGAACACAGGAGGATGTTGGAATTTATTATTATGATCTCATTCAGCTCTAGAAGTCTGTAACTTTGATCTTTTCATCAATATATGGGAGTTGCAGTGTGATTGGCATTGGCATGTCCGTGCTACCAACCAAATGAACTCAAGTTGCTTTTCTAGGGTTATTGTGGAAGGCAGTCCCAGTTATTTACAGCTCTCCTTCATATTTAATTTCCTTGGTGCCTATAATGACTAGTTTAAAGTAAACGAATCTCACCTTTGAGGCTTGGACTCCAAGCAAAGCCAAACTTATGAGGTTTCAGCACATTTATTAAGTACTGTGTGAACTTACTTTATAGAAGAGCAATATCCATGGAAAAAATGGTGGCTCCATAGAACTTGATACTATCTAATCAGCACTATTAGAGGGTTTGGTGGGTCTTCTTCTGTCTCCTTTTTTAGAGTATCACATATAATAGTTTGAATAATTTTTCACTAATGTACATGACTCAAGACTATTTTAGTTTATGGGCACCTGGGTGGCTCAGTGGGTTAAGCATCTGCCTTTGGCTCAGATCATGATCCCAGGGTCCTGGGTTTGAGTCCTGCATCAGGTTCCCTGCTTAGCAGGGAGTCTGCTTCTTCCTCTGCCCTTCCCCCCACTCATGTGCGCATGCTCGTTCTCTCTCTATCTCTCTCTCAAAAATAAATAAATATGGGGCACCTGGGTGGCACAGCGGTTAAGCGTCTGCCTTCAGCTCAGGGCGTGATCCTAGCGTTATGGGATCGAGCCCCACATCAGGCTCTTCTGCTATGAGCCTGCTTCTTCCTCTCCCACTCCCCCTGCTTGTGTTCCCTCTCTCACTGGCTGTCTCTATCTCTGCTAAATGAATAAATAAAATCTTTAAAAATAAATAAATAAAATTAATTAATTAATCAATTAATAAAATCTTAAAAAAAGAAGAATATTTTAATTTAGCAATTAACTGTTCCACTGACTGGAAACCATTAGACTGTCAAAAAAAGCAAAATTGGACTATGTGATGAGCTGTATTTTAGACTGTGCTAGATTCAACTTTATTATTGGAGATATTTGGGTTGTTATCAGAAAACTGTATTCCAAGGACACAGTGCCTCACCAAATCAAGTGGACAGGAATTAGAACCATTTTGGCAGTTCTTAAATTCTTGTGAGGATAAGTTAGAGCATGCTAAAATAATTTTCACTAATGAGTACTTTATCTGCCTTGTAAATAGTTTCAAAAAGTTAGCTGGCCTACAGAAACGTTGACTAGTTTATGAAGTTCTTCCTGGACCCTCCCAAGCCTAGCATTATCGTCTTTCATTTTCCTAGCCAAGTCACTCCTACTTATTGTTCTCCATATCCCCAGACTAACAAAACATTTCTCTAAAAATGCACTTTTCTTTTTTTTTTTTTACTCTAATGGCATAGATTCTTGAGAGAGAAGTAGAAACTGTAATAGAAAGCATTTCAAACAAATGCACTTCTGTGTGGGTGAAAGAAAAGTGGAATGAAGAAAAAAGAAGGAATATCATTAGGAAAATAAAAGAGAAACCTGAAAAAGACACCAGAACCTATTGTCTTGGAAGGGAAATCACTTAGTAAAATTCCTAGGCTTGTTGCCTGATTTATTTTAAGTCTAGCCTGATTTCTTTTAATGTGCGTATTGTGTCCATTTACATGGTTGCAATCGGAAAGCAAATAATATTTTCAGGATTCTGGAATAATCTGAGAGCTTCTGACAAAATATGTGCAGAAAATTTTAAGAACTATAATTAGACTCAAAAACAGTAAAGGAAATCTCATTGTTTCTTTCTGAATTTTAGTTATATATTTTCTTCAAAACCAAAAAAGGCTGTCTAATGGGCAACATGATTCCTTCCGAATTCATAGTTCTTGTGCTTCATAGTTCTTGTGCTGCTTTCTGAAAAAGTAGCTCTGTCAGATTGGTTTAATTTTCTCTTTCACATGCTTTCCTCTCGTTTTTATGAAGAAAAAGACAGCCAATCTGCAGCTTCCTTTGGGGATATTAGACAGCTTAGAGAAGTGGCAAAATAAACAAGATTTATTCTCATCAGATGTGTCATGGGAAAATTGGAGGCATGCTGTGAGGTAATGGCAAAATGATCTTGAAAATTTCCAAGCACTTTTTCCAAATGAAATGGAAGAAATTTAAAGTTAGCTTCTGCCTAATTATGGCTAAAGAAAAATGTGTACATAAAAATATGGGCATATATATATATATATATATATATGCCAACAATACTATTATAGTTTCTTCCTCTAAAAAAAGAGGAGGGCAGACTTAAGGTCTTAACAGTTAGCTGATCTCTGGAATAGCTCACCACAGGGGGTTTTAATTTTTCCATACAATACGGTAATGGAAATTGCAACGTGTAATATGGTAGTGTTTTTTCCCTTTCTTAGTGTCTCCTCCGTTTCTCTTCTATTAACCTGTGACGGTATTTTCTATTAAATACCTAGTGCAGATAAGCACCTTAATTTATTTCAGTGCTGTGGTCATTTGTAGAAAACATTATTCTTGTTTCTGCTGTTAACCTTAAAACTGCCCTTTATCCTACCAGCAGAAGATGGGTTCATTCAGGAATAACAGAGAACTACAGCCTGGCACAAGCAAGTCCCCGGGACGAAGGAGAGAAACGCTCTTTGATAGAGGAGAAGGGGAAGTTGGGAAGACTATTACAAACAAAAAGTCCATTGGAGTAAACTGGGAGCTCAAAGTATAGTGGCTTTTCATTGGCTGAGTTGTGACTTCCTCTCATTGGCTGGGCTATTGCGAGGGGAGGAAAACTTTTCTTCCTCCTGCTGGGATAGTCCATCTCTTCCTATTGGATTTACAATTGGAGGAGTGGTGGGGCATGAGAGCCCCCACTGCGGAACCTCCTGACTCCATTTCAGTTAGGTTTTCCTTTATGAATTTTCGCACTGTTCACCCACTGGAGTTGGTGTCTGGCCCCTAACATAGCGTCTCTAAGTACATGTGGATTCACTGAATGCCCTTAACAGGCCCAGCTTTGTGGCAATAGTAAAGATACTGAACCATTCTTTGTTTATTCCAAAGCCTGTCTGTTTTCTATCCAGATGCTTTCTGAATCTAGAGAGGGTCCTGGCATGACTTTGAAATATTTAATATAAGCTCTTGGGAGTGTTTGTTATGTTTCTCTTCTGTGGCTTAATATCTGAATTAATCACAGAGAACAAAAGGGATTTATATGTCTCTTGTTTTTAGCACAAAGTAGAGTTTCTGCCAGGTAAGCTTTAGGGAGTAGATGGGATTAAGGCTGCCCGTGAAGAATTTTTGACTTTTCCTATAGAATCTGTTCAAAAACTTATCACTCAAGCACCAATAATAAATGTGCTTAAACACACACACACACACACACACACACACACACACCATTTAGTTCAATTATGGAGAATCCAATTTATCCCCATTCTCTAAGGCATTTACTAGAAGAGAGAGTCCTTGGGCATTATTCTGTGTAATTAGATTTTTGCACCTTTGTATTGTGAATTGGGATTTCTGAATTCTCCACCCTAAGGTGCAAAGTGATGATGCTCAGAAGTCTGAGACTAAAGCTGATGTTATAATTCATCAGGACTTTTAAACTTTTATAATTTGAGAAACTCTGGGGAAAATAAACAATAGTGGATATTATACTCTATTTTATAAATACTAAAAATATGTTATTTTTTAGATCTACTTCTCTTGTTCCTCCAAATTAATCTTCACCAGAAACCTCAACAGTTTTTAAGAAAATGTGTCAAAGGCTTAGTTAATCCTCTTCTTATATGTGGATTTGGCTCAGTTTTGGGGAAATAGCCATTTAGTTAAAATAAATCCATTTAAAAAAAAAATTTTTTTGTATTTGCGGCACCTGGGTGGCTCAGTCAGTCAAGCATCTGCCTTCTGCTCAGTTCATGATCCTGAAGCCCTGGGATCAAGCCCTGCGTCAGGCTCCTGGCTCAGGGGGGAGTCTGCTTCTCCCTATCCCTTTGCCCCCCTCCCCCCCACCACTTGTTCTCTCTCTCTCTCTCTCTCATCATAAATTAATAAATAAAATCTTAAAAAAATTTTTTGTATTTTTCTTCTTCATAGTTATAATAAAAATGCAACATCTGAAAATAGTGATTTTGGGGAGGGGTAATATCATAGGAAACAACCAACAATGAAATGTTAAATAAATAAAACTGGATACAAAAATACAATATTCTCAACTATTAAAAAATTATAAAAAAGATTAGAGGGAAATATAGCAAAAATATGTTTGGATTTTTTATATCTTTCTGTACTTATGAGTTCTTTTTCTAAAAGTATTTGAAGCCGGGAGGAATCTGTGTATTTCAGAGAAGACTTTAGAATATATTATATTTATATTGACACTGCAAATGATGGGAAAACTAGGAATAATCCACTATAAATAGTATCTTTCAAGAAAGAAAACTAATGATAAAGACTAGGAGTTGAATTGCTGTAGAACTTGAAGGTTAACAAAGAAACTTCAAGGATAAAAAGATAATACAAATCTTTTAGGTTGTTCAGACTTCGTGTAAGTTTTACCTCATGGAAGATTTCATATACTTCCCACGATTACACATTGGTCAAGAAAAACAGATAAGCTAAGGAAGGCTTTTGTTTGTAAATAATTCCCCACATATAATTTCGAGGACAAAATTCATATAAACGCTTAAAAGGAATCAGTAAGTCTGATTTTTTAAAAAAAACAAATGAGTCGAGCTTTAAGAGTGTATATTTTTAGTAATAAATAGTTGAGGGGCGCCTGGGTGGCTCAGTCAATTAAGCATCTGACTCTTGGTTTTGGCTCAGGTGGTGATCTCATGGGTCGTGGGGTTGTGATATCAAGCCAGTCTGGTCAGGCTCCATGCTCAGCTGGGAGTCTGCTTGAAAATTCTCTCCCTCTGCCCCTCCCCCCAACTCGCTCACACACTCTCTCTCTTTCTAAGAAAATTAATAAATCTCAAAAAAAATATTCGAGCACAGAACTGTGTCTTTCTCCTTTCTGGGGACATTGGCGTGAGTTTCAAGATTATGATGCGTTGTACTTTGCTTGACTCTTAAATATTTACTCAGCCATTCTTTCATTCATTCAACAAATATTTGCTGAGTACATAAATACAGTATACCCTTGGAGGAGAGATAAGGTATATTTAAACAGCTGTAGCAAAGTGGAGCACAGTTTTGGAAGAACACAAAAGAAGGTGAGATTGTTTCCACCTGGGGAGAACCAACTTCTTTTTGGGTTGGAATCGCCATCTGGGCTTGAGGGATCTGAAAGTGACTGGCAGGGCATTTAGGGGGAGAAAGGAGGGGTGAAGCCATGAGCATGTACAGGGGGCAAGGACATTTAGTTTGAGTAGGAGAGGTAGGTAATCAGGACATTTGGGGCCAGATCACAGGGCCTTTGGCACTGGGCTAAGTGGTTACTACTCTGGGCAATGGGGAGCCGTTGAAGGTTTTTATGAAGGTAGTGACATGATCTTGTAGCAACCTGTCAAATGAAACTTGTCAGGCCAGGACCCAGAAGACTGTACCTCCATGACCATGAGGTTTTGAAAAGAGTTCCCTGGGAGTATTAAGGGTTAAACTTGGTTCTTAAGGATGGTTCCCCATTCTAACATCTGGGCCTTGGTCACTTGTGCCAGGCTTCTCATGAGTGGGGCCGTCCGTGGTGGCCAGCTTGGGCTCAGCCTCTCATGTTCTGCTCCATCAGCCCTGGACTCACTCTGGCCAATCCCCAGGACCTGCCTCTGCCATACTGACCAAGCTTTGGCTTATTTCCCATGACCCCCAGGATCTGTGTATTGGCACTGGCATTCCCCACCTCCCGCTCTGGTTTTGACTTTTTTGTCCCTCTTTTAGAGCTGAGAGCTAGTAGTTTTTTTGTTATTGTTTGTTTGTGTTCTGCTCCCCACCCCCAACCCCGCGTTGATACTGAGGGCAGATGAAGAGACTTACGCAGTGTTGAAGGTGTGCTGGTTGGGATGGGGCCAAGGGGACGGGTCAAGAAATATTGTGGGAATAGAAGGGACACGATCTATCATTGCTGATGACTGAATATGGGCGTGAAGAAGAAGGAATCAAAGGACAGTGCTGAGTTTTTGAGGCTGTACGAATTCGAACGGCTTTAAAGGGGCCAGAAGATGCTTTTCTCACTTTTACAAAATCAGACTGAACCTAAGTGTCGTGGACAGAGCTGTTGAAGGGTCTTCTTTCAGCTTTGGTCCTGATTAGCTGGAGGGTGTTATGAGCAGCTTGGTCAAGTTAGTTCTACCAACACAATGCCCTGCACAGGCTGCAATAATTGAGTAGGATTGGAAGAAATATGCCTCTGCCAGAAAAGCTGGTGTAGAAAAATGTGGAAGAAGCCCTCCGTTGATTCTAGTCTTTCTATTATTGATTAGCCTCTTTTTAGTGAAAAATAGTACTGTGTTTTACAATTTAGGAAAAGGAAGGTGATATGAAATCGCAGAAGGGGTTTCGGGGGGCGGGGGGGGATGAAGGCAGTTCAATACTCAGGAATCTGGAAAGCTGTGGAAAACAAGCTGCTTTTGGCTGAGGCTACTTTATGTGGCGCCTGTGGGCTGATCCACTAATTGGAATGTTTTCATAGTGGAATATTAAATAATAGTAATATTTAGTCAAAATGTATTGAGCAACTCGTGTCAGGCACTGCTCTGGGCACTCTTTTTTAACCTATATTTCATTTAATCCTCACAAAACCTGTGAAAATGGGCAATTTACCCATTTTACAGGTAAGAAAATTGAGGCAGAGAGAGAGGCTGAATGTAACACAGTTACTAATTCATGCTTTTCATTCTGGTTCATTAACACCAATGTTTTATTTAGTTGGTTTTCATTCAGGGATGCACCGAGGGTCCCTTACATGCTGTTAAGTGTTCCTGAAACATCTGTGAAAATGCAGGTTATGTTGGTTTCGAACCTGCAGTGAGTGGGATGGCTGCTCTGTATGCAGCTGGGCAGGATGGCCCCAGGTGAAGAGTTCCACAAGACAGCCTGTTTTTGCCTGCTCCCTGATTCCTTAGTTCAGCTTAAGGACCTTTCCCTGGCAGTTGGCTTGGGTACTCATCACCATTATCATCACTGATTTAATTACTATTGATTATTGAGCACTTTCTATGTGCCAGGCACCGTGCCGAGCAGTTTACTGCACTCTTTCATGAATACCTACAGTAACACTATGAGAATGCTCCTCTTGTCTTCATTTTATAGGAGGGGAATTAACTTGCCTAAGGTCTCACTGCTGGTAGGTAGCAGAGATGGCCTCAAACCCAAGTCTGTCTGACTCCAGAGCCCATCTTCCTAACCACAGTGTATTTTGCCCCAACACTAGGCTTTTCTCTAAATGTCAAGATCTGTACTTCAGTGTTCCTATATTTGGGCTTAGATAGGCTTAATCTAAAATCTAGATACATTTTGAGAATCATTTTAGATTCTTTCCCCCCTACAACTGATGATGTTGTTAGCTGTTTCATTCACGTTTTGAACCAGTCATTAGGTTAATGACCAAAGGAAGCTGTAATCCCTTTTTTATAAATGCTGCCTGGTGGAAGACGTGTTGATACTCAAATCACAGAAGCGTTTTTCTCATACATTGGGAGGGAGTGGTGGCATCATAACACCTGAGTAGAAACAGGGCATCCTTGAGTGAGGCTTTGTGATGTGGCAGGAAATCAAGTTTCAAAGCTTTGTAGAGCTCATCATAAATGGCATCCACCTTCTTTCATATAAATCCAAGTGCTTGCAAGAGTGCAAGAATTAGTATCATAGATTAGCAGGCTGCTCTTCTGCTACACAAAATAGTGGTCACCTGGTCCCAATGGGCAAATTTTGTTAATTGTTTATATGTTTCGGTGAGGTGAGACGCATTCTTATTGTGGGAATTCTTAAAGATACCCTACTCAGATGTAGGAAAATTATAGACAAGGATATAGAATTTTATTTCTTATGTGCTATATAAAAGCTAATAAAAATATTAACCAATTAGATAATTATAAAGCCTGAGTATATTAAAGTATTATGCAAATACTGATTAATAGTCATACCCTGGACTCACAGAGCAAGCAAAAGCATGCCTGATTCAAATTATAGGAGCTTTTATTTGCATTTCTACAGAGCCTATTATTAATGGGTCTCAAAGCACCTTTCAAGTAATAGTTATTAAAGCCCATAAATATGACCCCAAAATGTCATTTTATTGAGGGAATAAGCAAGAATTCCCCTTTATCTCATACACAGTATGAGATCTAAATGCCTGAGCTAAAGTAGGATTCTCCATATAAAGAGATTACTCGAACACTGTGGGTGTTTAGGGCTATGATTCCATAGGTATAGAAATTGGCAGCTATAAATTCAAGGTTCTCATATTGAATATCTCAATCTATGGGGTTAGAACTCTTATTTTTGAAATTTTACATGCATCATAGCTCTAAACAAATCTTGCCGGTATATTTTAATATTTCTCTGTGACTATATCAAATTTGAAAACAAAAATTATGCCAAGTTCACATGAAAGTATTTAAAAACATTTTGGAATGTTATATCAGCTTTATTTTTTCTCAAGATAATATCTTATTTCAAGGACAAACAGCTTGTAAGCACAGTCAGTGGGACCTGTGTTTATTTCCCTACTTTGTAGCAAGTCCTTGAAAGGTTGTGAGGATTTCTAATCTGTCCCAGAATATTCCTTTGCCCTTCCTCCCCAATTTCTTTTTCTCCTTTCCCTTCTTTGCAACTTCCCTACTCTCTAAAGCTAAGCACAGGTTGAAAAGCTCAAGAATTTTCCTAGTACCTGACTCCCTCTTCTTCCATCTTGAGTCCTCCCCCGCCATGATTGATCCTAAGCTTTATTTTCTTCTGGTGCTGAGAGATCAGAATGCAGTTGTTGGTCACTATTGTGAGGCAGCTGTACTCACGTTATATGTCAATGCCATATAGTTTCCAAGAAAAGTATGGACTAGTGAGCACCTTCCTTTATAATTAAGGACACTGGAGCCCGGAGAGAATGAGGGACTTGACATAGGTCATCTAGCTTGTTTCTACCTCCCAGGAACTGGGACCACAGCTCATATCTTTAGACTCTTAAACGAAAGCTTTTCCCTCTACCTCATAGTAATTGTATAAGGCTTTGAGTCATACAGAAAATTTACCCGGAAAGATAAGGGCAGAACTAGAAGAAACAGTTGGTTGATTTTATCCAGGGCTGTGAGTCAGCAAGATGAAGTGGAGCCTCAGGGATCTGAAGACACACAGAATGATGTGTGTGTGAGTCGGAATGGAGGACCCTGAGATTATCGTGTAGGAGTTGGATGACTGGATGTGGAAGGGGTTGAAGGGCAAGTTGAAGTGGAGAACCGGGTAAGGTAGATGGTAGTTGTAGAAGGATTTAGAAGAATGCCTGGGTTTACGGCCTTGGCAATGCATTGTTGATGTAAGATGAAGAAAATTTCTATCGGTTACTGGATGGATGGTCCTTCGGGACAGCGGAGTCTCTCAGGATGATGTCAAGGGGGAGGGAGAGATAAAGGCACGTATGGCATGCTACAAAGTTCTCAGGGAATGTGAACTCATAACAAATCCCTGGGAAACAGTGGTATTAGTGGGGTAGATATGTGTCTATTCTGTAAGAGATGCTGCATTTCTAATTTCTAATTTTCATATTTTTCTAGGGAAAACTGAGGCTACTATCAAAAACTTCAGTCCCTACTACAGTCGCCAGTACTCCGTGGCTTTCTGCAATCACGTACGCAGTGAAGTAGAGCAGCAAAGAGATTTCACATCACAATTTTTGAAGACCAAGGTAACCCATGGACCTTTGGTTGACAATTTCTCCCACTGGAAAATGCTTTATAACTCATCATATTCTGAAATAAACAGTAATTTACATGGCAGTTTAAAAAAAGTCCATCCTCAAATCATTTCATGGTCAAAAAACTCGATCTGCCTAGAAGTTAGAGTGTATGGTTTCTTGTTAATGGTGTAATCCATATAGAAAGAAAACTAGTGTGATTCAATTTTATTGTTTTTCCCACACTGATGCTTTAATATCAGGAAATTTGACTTGCTGTAGTGAAGTTCAGTTTAAAAAAAAGTCATAATTTTAGTGCCTCCTATTATGGGCATTTTGTTTTGGTCATTGATCAAATATGATTTTTTTTTTCTTCGAATCCCCTGACTTATTCTTTCTCCTTTGCTCCATGATAATAATTACCCACAACCTCAACATATATTCATTGATACCTACTACGTGTCAGGCCCTATTCCAAGAACTGGGGATCAAGACAAACTCTCTGCTTTCCTGTGTATATTCAAAAATAGGAGACAGACAGTAAACAAATGAAGAAACAAATACCAGGCAACATCAGATCATAATAAATGCTCAAAGAAAAATAAAGCAGGACCCTTATTTTAGAGAAAATGATCAGAGAAACCCTCTGTGAAGATGAAATTTGAGTAGGAACTGGAGTGAAGTAAGAGTAGGCTGTGCGAATATCTGCGGGATATGGAGCAGTAAGTGCAAAGGCCCTGCAGCACTCATAAGCACATCAGGAAGGCTATGTGCTGAGAGCCGCATGAGCAAGGGAGAAGGGAGGATAAATGACCACAGAGTGAAAGGGAAGGACCAGGCCATGGAGGAGCTGTAGACCGTGATAACAGTCTTTATTTGTAAATGTGAATAGAAGTTATTGGAGGATATCAAATACAGAGTACCTTGCAATTTCCCGCAATCTCTCTAGCCTCTCTATAGTGAATAGACCACGATGAGGGATAAGAGTGGAACTTGGAGACGGGTGAGGAGGACATGTAGCAGTGCAAGAGAAGAAGGGTGAAGGCAAGTTGGATTAGGGTGGTGATGGTAGCAGTTGTGAGGAAAGGTCCAAGTCAAGATGGACTTGAGATAGAGCTGACGGAACTTGCTGATGGTTGGATAGGACGTTACAGAAGAAGAGAGAAAATCAAGGATGACGTCTTGGTTTTTAGCCAGAGCAAATAAGTACACGGAGTTACGGAGTTACGTTTTACTCAGAAGGAAGAGTCAGGGGTGAATGGGAATCACGAGTTCCCTTTCGGCCACGTGAGTTTGAGATGCTTATTTGACCTACACCTGTGGAAATATTGAACAGATAATTAGTTGACATTTGGAGACCAGGAAAAGGAGAAGGATCCAGCGAGATGGATTGATAAGAAATAGCCTTGCAGGAGGAGAAAATCAGGAAAGACGAATGTGCCAGAAGGCAAATAAAGAAGGGCTTGCAAGAGGGAGGAAGTGATAAATGGGTCAGATACTGCTCAGAGAGGTTAAGTTGACCGACCGATTTAGCAGTATGGGTGTGTGGGGATAACTAAGTGTCATTCCCATAAAACGGTGGTTCTCACAATGTAGGGAGCTTGTTAAAAATGCAAAGTTTGACCCACACCCACAGAAATTCTGACATAGTAAGTCTAGGGTAAGGCCACATTTTTAACAAGCGTATCAGTTGATTTGAGTGGTCCAGGTTAAAAAAAAAATGCTGCACATAAAACTATAAAGTTCAGCCTCTGTATGGGTTCAGTCTCATTTAAAGAGAAGAGTGACATCCTCTCTTACCTATTAATGAGGCAAGATAGGAAACTGCCTCTTTATCTGTCAGGACAGAATAAATTCGAAAGGCAATTTAGTTCATCCCTTAGCCAATTCTTAAAAAGATTAGCATATCTGTCTCCTCCGTATGGTTCATGTAAATTTTGCTTGAAAGTGGAGGGATACGTTTCTAAAAGCACTTTGATTTTTTTAATGAAGGGAAAAGAGATATAAACTCAGTGACACGTGGAAGACAGGAGGCCCATTCCTGTATTTTGAGATAATACAGGGATTTTACCATGAGACAGGATGGGAGTTATTCCTTACACAGTTAGCCCAAAGGGAGACCTGACTAAGAATCTAGCAGAGACTTTCTGTAGCACATATGTCATCAGGGTTAAGGAGAAATCCTCAAACTTTTACTTAAGTAGAAAAGTAGAACTGGAGTTTGCTGGTTGGCCTGTTTGTTCTTCAGCCAGAGGGCAGACATAGTCTCCTTGAGGAGCATACTCATGGGGCAAGGGTTCATGGTTTGGGTCCCCAGGGCTTTTGGATCTGGAAAGACCACTGAACACTGACCCTTGAGGCTGTACTTGAAGGTATGGTGTATAGGGAAGCAGCCTATTAATTCTCCTGTTTTCAGGCGTATTCAAGGTCTTGGCGTAAACAGCCACTACTTACACTTAACTACCTCCTCCAGAGTTTATCAAGGATCATTAAGTGACATGTATACAGGGCACAACCTTATTACTACAATCCCTTCTACCATCTGCTTCTCTTCTTGTAACATCATGGAGGGAAATGGAAGTCACAAACATATCAATAAGACAAATTTGCATTCGGTCCGAGGGAGCAGAAAGGGGAAGTATGGAGGGAGGTGGGGGAAGCAACAAGTTATCCAGGATCTCAGCATAAGATAGGTTTTGAAAACTTGAACTCCCATGGATAGACTTAGTGATAGCATGCCATGTTATCTTTTGTTGTCATGATTAATGATATTCACCTTCTTTAAGCCACCATTGGAGCCTGGAACTGTTCTGTATGAAGCTGAACTATCACAGTTTGCTGAAGACATAAAGAAATGGAAGGAGCGGTACATTGTGGTTAAAAATGATTTTGCTGTGGAGAGCTATGAGAACAAAGAGGTAAGATGTTTCCTTGTTTGTACTGGTTCTTGCAACATTCTTCAACATTGGCTGGGTTGATTGACATGCCCTCTCCTTTGAGAGCGATTCCTTCAATAAGCACTCACTCATGCAGCTACTCACTTCAGTGAACATGTTTACGGAATGACCATTATACGCCAAGTGTTATAGAAGGTTCTGAGCCTCTAACAGCAGGTGAAACAGAGGCTTGCAGTCCAGCAGGCAAGATAGACTTGGAACAAAGAATTGCAAGTGAGTGTGAAAATAGGTTACAACGAGTGGCCAGGGCAGGAACCTTTCCTAGGATCATTCAGCTTCAAGGTCCTTTTCAGTCACTGCCCTGATATCTCTCCCTCTTGACTCAATGTCTCCATGTCTTCCTCCTGGTAAGCCTCCTATGTGACAGACGGCTGAGGAGTTACTTAATAAGACTATGACTGCATTTGCGTGGGTTCCTAGGAATTCAGACATTTCAAGACTTTATTCTACTTATATTTATGGATTTTTTTTTTCATTTAACTTCTTCCTGGTTACCACATTATTTTTCTGTAAAATAATTAGATGACTATCTATTATAATCTGTCTGTAAACCATGGAGAGAATGAGGTCAGGTATAAAGTACCTAGCACCTGGGAGGACTTCAGTTCTTGTTGGTTCTCATTTCTCTCCTTACACGGGGAAGTCATTTGGTCTAGAGGAAGGAACACTGGGCAGTGAATTGGGAAAACGAAAGTTTAGGTTAGGCCTTAGTTACACTAGAGAGTCAGGCTGAATGATCCTACTGGTTCCTTCCAGATCTTTCACTGTACCCGTTTTTAGTCTACCTCGATCCTCCATCTCCTTTTGGAGCCTACTGTTGATCAGTTAAATGTAGTACCAGGTTCAAAACTCTGCTTTCTTGATTCTGAGTTTAAAAAGTCAGGACAACCTCCATGGATACACTGAGTAATACCTCTGATGCTTAACCGTTAGGAAGAGGCTTCAGAGTGACAAGTCAATGCATTTCCATGTCTGATGGGAAATAGAAATAAAACACAGTTTGAATTTATTCCATAGGCTACCAGGCAATGTTCAAATGCTCTCTTAGGTAGTCTTGTTCTTTTCAACATTCATTAAGCTAATATCTTCTCTGCTTATCTATATTAGGACTTTATTTAACATTTGATTTGCTCTCAGAAGCAAATTATCAACGCATTACATACAATAATGATAATAATAATAAATCACCTCAGGGGCACCTGGGTGGCTCAGTCAGTTAAGCGTCTGACTTCTGCTCAGATCACGACCCCAGGGTCCTGGGATGGAGTCACATGTTGGGCTCCCTCTCCCTCTGCTCCTTCTCCCACTTGTGCTCTCTCTCTCTCAAATAAATAAATAAAATCTTTAAAAAATGAAATAAATCACCTCATATTTTGTATGGCACATTACAATGTTCTTTCAGGGAAGCTCGGGAAGAGGCAGTAGAGCATAATGGTTAATAGAATGTGCTTTGAATCACACCTTTGCCAGTTACTAGATATGTGTCCTTGCATAAGTTATAAACCTCCTTGAGCCTCTATTTTCCCATCCGTGCAATGGTGCACATGATCCATCCCTTCGAGGCCATGTTGTTGTAAGGATTAAGCAAATGAATATATTTAAGCACTTAGCGTTTGGCCAACCACTGGCAGAGCCTCCTGTAGAACCATTACAGTGTGATCACTACTAACTGATTGAGGGGAAACACTCATAGAGCTTGCTCTAGGATTTATTAGGGTTTTCACCACATTTGGCACTAACTGAACTTCTAATTTTGAATAAGATTTTGGTGTTTTTTCCCTTCTTTTCATTTTTTCAAGCTTGCTCCTTCAACTGCAATTTATGGACTGTATTGCTTTCTTTGCTTTGCTCATCATTTTTAAATAAACTTGTTCAGGTTGTTAAGATATGGTCACTGAATTTGGTAATAACTACATATTTTTTAAAAACCTGAAAGTTTTACAGGGATGTCTGGTGGGGCACCTCAGGGGTGCTTCGGTCTGTTAAAATCTTGGAAATTTTTTAAAGTGCCCATGCAGTTTGCTATAATTCCTCAAAGTTTTCATAATATCCTGTTTTTTTAGTTTATAGAAGGGCATGTTTTATGACACCTAAGAGTCATATATTAAGTACCTATAAGCTGCTTATTATTTCTTTGAAAGTCTGGTTTTGGCAGGTAATTAAGCAGGAAAAAACGAATCGTTCTCATTCAATAGCCATGCCCTACTTCCTGTACACTTTCTGGACAGACCCGGATATGAATCCAAGATTTGTTACCAACTCACTACTGGGCCATTGACAAGTTCTTTGAGCTTCATTTTTCTCATTTATAAAATGGAGAAAATAACTAATTCATAGCGCTGTTTTGAGGATTAAATAACATAATGTGTATAAAAGTCCAGATTGGGGCCCCTGTTAGAATAATGCAGTTCAGTCTTGAGGCGGGTCTGAGCTGAACTGCTTCTAGACTTTGTCAGAGTCACAACTTCAGATTCTTCTCTGTTGTGCTCTGGGTCCCGCATGCGCTTAAGCAGTGCAGTAGGTGTTCCTACAAAGGCGAAACAACAGGGGCGCCTGGGTGGCTTGGTTGCTTGAGCATCTGCCTTCGGCTCAGGTCATGGTCCCAGGGTCCTGGGATGAGTCCTCGATAGGGCTCCCTGCTCAGCGGGGAGCCTGCTTCTCCCTCTCCCTCTGCCCTACTTGTGATCTTTTTACTCTCTCATACTATATCTCTCTCTCAAATTAAAAAAAAAAAAAACTTAAAAAAACAAAACAAATGGAAAACAACCTTCATAAATATGCAAGAATTTGTTTTGGGGCTCCTGAGTGGTTCAGTCAGTTAAACGTCTGCCTTCGGCTCAGGTCATGATCCCAGGGTCCTGGGTTCAAGCCCTGTGTCGGGCTCCCTTCTCGGTGGGGAGTCTGCTTCTCCCTCTCCCTCTGCTCCTCCCCACTCCCTACTCTCTCTCTCTCTCCCCCAGCAAAAAAAATTAAATCTTAAAAAAAATATTTTTAATAATTTGTTTTGCTTGGGACTCTTCACTCAATGTCTTATTGATTGAGAATGTGTTATTGTTATTGTGATTTTGTTGCCATGATCAACATTATTTTAGTTTTCCCCAAGAGCATACTTTAGATTTGGGGTTGTACAGTTTCCTGGTTTCGATTCTCAATTTGCGTTGAGGCTGCTATTCTCAAAATTTGGCCTTGACCTAAGCCCTCCCATCAGAGGCACGTAGTTAAATTTTACCTTATGTGTTTGTTCTCGTGAGTGGATCTGACGCACAAACTGCTCATGAGCAGTAGCAAGTCTCTGTACCTTTTTTTTTTTTTAAGATTCCATTTATTTATTTGAGAGAGAGAGAGACAGAGAGAGTGAGTGAGAGGGCAAGCAGGGGACAGGCAGAGGGAGAAGCAGACTCTCCCCTGAGTAGAGAGCCCAACGCAGGGCTTGATCCCAGGACTCCGGGATCATAACCTGAGCCCAAGGCAGCCGCTAAACCGACTGAGCCCCTAGGTGCCCCTCTCTGCCCCTTTTTTTCATTTCCCAAAGAGTAGGGCCTTTTGTCTGCTGGGAAGAATTTGTTCTCATGTCCTGATGTTGCATTTCCATCCCAGATCAGTTTACTGCAAAATGGTCTCACGCGGTGTCATGTCTTATCATGGCAACATTTTTTTGTTTTGGGTGAAAACCCATGGCAACCATCATTGCAGTTATATGTCCCCCATGTCATTCATCATCGGTCCCCAAGCCTTTTGTGCAGTGTCTGTATGCATCATCACCCTTGTGGTTATGAGAATGATTCAGGTGCTAGTGTCTGAAATGGTAAGTGTGGTGCAGGATTCTAGAAGTTACCAAGATGATGTTTTCCCCACTGGAGAAACATATCTAGAATGAGTCTCCTAAGATTAAGGACCCTGATTTACCATGTTGTGACCATCACTAAAGTACCTTACAAGTCACAGGTCCACGAAACATATTTTTTAAATATGTGGCTCTTTCTCAGAGACGTAGTGTAGGAATCGTTATCTCTAAGTGTGTGTGCCTGTGTCTTTTTCTAATATTCCTGGTATTTTCCAAAAATCCAAATAGGGAAAAAAAAATCACCTATTTATGCCTTTTTCTCCCCAGGCCTATCAGAGAGGAGCGGCTCCTAAAAGTCGAATTCTTCCAGCTGGTGGCAAGGTGTTAACCTCAGAAGATGAATATAATCTGTTATCTGATCGGTTTTTCCCAGACCCTATTGGTGAGTCACTGAGCATTCTTTCTCAAGGCAAAATTCCTACACTTGCTTTGTTTCGCTGGACCAGTGGTTCTCAATGTGGGGGAGGGGATTTCACTCTGCAGGGACAGTTGGCAGCGTCTGGAGACATTTTTGGTTGTCACAACTAGGGAGTCTGGTGCAACAAGCACTTAGTGGGGAGAGGGCAGCATGCTCTACTGCACAGGACAGCCCTTGACAATGAAGTATCTGCCAGAAAACATTCAGAGTTGAATAGTTGCTAAACTTGAGAAACTTTGGGCCAGCCACACATTCTCTGTAGACACATGGAAGTTGTAATTTCTCTAATTTGGGTAAACATTTTACCACTTCTGCTATTTTAAATCAACATTCAGTAATACACAAGTCAGATACTGTGTTTCTAGCTTATGGAAAATGTACGATTCATTTGTCAGGCATCTTGAGGCTTCGAAATACATGCCAGCTTTAATTTCATCACACAGGGCAGCAAAAACAAATAGGTAGGGCCCTATTTTTGTGAAATACACAATCCCACCTTTAAGCAAGCAAGTCCAGACCTGAATATTCTTTTTTATAATTTTAGGATGATATGCAATAAAATATCCTGAATTGACAAAATACGTTAAACAAGCATTACAGTCGCTCACAGCTACCGTATCCGTATAGTGCTGTATTAATCTGTAAGTAATAACTGTAATAAATGATCGTTGTCGTGGAAAGAGTATTGAACTCTAAATTTAGAGGCTGGATTTTTATCTAGTTCCGTGACACTTATCAATGTTTTCCCTAGCCGTTGTTGAGCTTCTCTGGTTTCTGATTCTCCAGTTCTAGGCCCTTGAACTTAAAAATCGAGAAGGAGCTTTCCAGCTCTGACATTCTTGGATTCTTATTTATTCCATTTTTTGCATGTAGAGAAAGTGATGGATAATATAGAGACCAAATAGCGCGTTTCATAGAGATCCATGAACTGTGGATAATAACTCCATCTAGCTTTGTGTAAATCATACCACACAGTAATTACTTGGTTTCTTGAAGAGAGCCCTGGTTCTTATTAATGGGCATAATCATATCATTAGAATTTATGGAGAAAAATACAATCCTTTTATCAATTGTTATTTTGGTGTAGAATGCTTAGCATAGTGTTTTTAATAGCACTATTATAGGATTAGTACATGGACCATAAACCTAGGTTAACAAACTATTACTAAGTAATTCAAGCTAAAACAACACTTTATGTGCACTATACATATTATTATATTTTCTTTCAACATCTACGTGTATGTCATCTTGGCTCTGGAGCTGCCGCTAGAAATGGGAATGCCAACTTGATGACTCTTCGGAATTTCTCCAGTAGAACTTTTCAGTGAAATCAGTCAGAATAGACAATACATTTATTGGTTTATTGGTGAAATCATATCAGAAGGAATGAATAGGAATAAAAAACACAAGGCCTGTGTGACTAAGGCCATTTGACCCCAGGCTTCGGACTGGGGTATTTCAATGACTTTTTTTTTTATTGTATGGTGTGGCCCTCTGTGTTTTAAAAATAGAATATTCTACAGTAGATCATTTGTGATATCTATAACTCAAGTCAGAAAAAATGCAGATTAATGGCATCTGGAAAATTGATGTAAAATGTTAAATGAGAGATAACTAGAGGCTAAGAAGAATGAATTTTATGGGGCTTGAAGCTTTTAAATGCAAAGGGTCATTGTTGCTTTTGAGTTGTTTGGACAAAACTGTGACATCTTGGAAAGGGCGAGGGGAATTGTATCATAAAGCCATGTTGACCAGGAAGACTCACTGTGTGATACTAACTTGTTGCTGCAAACAACAAAAGACTCAAATACATAAGGCTTAATTTTTTGCTAAAAATATTTTGGATATTACACGTCCAGGCTGGCATGGCAGTTCCATAAATGTCAGGGACTCTTTCTAGCTTTGTCTCCCTGTATCTCTAGGTTGTGGCCCTTTCTGATACAGTCTAGGAGGGCTGTTGGAGAGTCAGTCATGCTTTTCTCATTCCAGACAGCAGGCAGGAGAAAAAGAGAAGGAGGTGGGGACGTTCCCTCTTTTAAGGATCCTTCCAGGAAGTTTCACTGCCACTCCCGTTTCTATCCCATTGACCAGAACTTAGTGGCTGGGCCCCACCACGCTGCAAGGGAAGCTGGAAATGTAGTCTTTATCTTACACGGTCACTTACTCAACTGAAAACTGGGGATTTTATAACCAAGAAAGAAGGGGAAAATCGATAATGCTGTAGTTTTGGAATGTTGGTGAAGTCTGGAGCCAACGGCCAAGAAAGAATTCTTGAGACCTCTTTGGTGTAACAAGGTGATTTTATTAAAGAGTGAGGATGGCTGCCGGTGGGCAGAAAGAGCTGCTGCCCTGGGGTTGTGAGGAATGGCTGATTATATACTTGGGAGGTGGGGGACTTAAGGACAAAGGGAGGTGTCCAAAAGGACTTTCACATGCTAAAGAAGACTTCAGGATACTGGAGGCCTGGCTATTGTCAAGCTAACACTGTTTTTCCTTCTAGTAAGGCATTAACATTAAGACAGTTGGAAGCTTCCTGGAGGAATGTTATACTCTGCCCATCTCAGGTCCTTGTCAATGGACTGCGGGTCGTAAATAAATTTAATTTTGTTTACGTTCCCTTTTTTTGTTTGTTTTATCTATTCTACATTTTTTCTTTGTTTTTTACCTCAATTTCTGGTTTATCTTTATTATTTCCTCTTATTTATTTTTTATTTTATTATTTTTTTAAATTTTTTTTATTATATTATGTTAGTCACCACACAGTACATCCCTGGTTTCTGATGTAAAGTTTGATGATTCATTAGTTGCGTATAACACCCAGTGCACCATGCAATACGTGCCCTCCTTACTACCCATCACCGGCCTGTCCCATTCCCCCACCCCCCTCCCCTCTGAAGCCCTCAGTTTTACGTTCCCTTCTGCCTCAGTTTCCCACATCACTCATGGAAGAGAGGGTGATGTTAGGGCTCCAGGAAATTGCGTTATGGGTCTCTGGAAGTTAGGCTGTTGATAAGAATGCTTTTTCCTTGTAAATCACTGAGACATTGGTAACCTGATGGAGACTCTCGTCCTGCAGGACTGTGAGCTCTGTCAGTTTACTGTCTGTTTTTTCCCTTCCCTTAGGTTTGGGGCAGCTAGGACTACCTGAGGAATGGGGGCGGGGGGGGGCAATTTGCTTGATCCTCAGCTTGCTTCTGCTCCCTCATCAGATAATGCGTTAAAATTAGAGGTCTGTGCTACCGAATTTAATCACTGATTCATTCATTTGTTCATTTATACAGTGATTCATTCTTGTATTATGTGCTAGGTAGTTTGTGAGGTACTGAGTGCGCCAAAGTTTGTGTTTCTAGTGCATTCTACTTTGTTACCTTCAGATTTCAAGACATTGAAACAGAGTCCCGTATATGCCACCAGGAAATCTATTTTTTATTTATCAAATCTTGATTTATTAATTTGCCAGTAGCAAGGCTCTGTTCTGGAGTCTCCCATGTGGCTCTGATCCATCATTGGATATGTCTAGTGCTTTCAGTGGCCTCTGAGAGGGTCCTTTTGTCCTTCCCTTCCCTGCGATGGTGCCCATTTTACGTAAGTAGAGAGCACAGAGCTAAGAAGCTGGGGATCATTTAGCCAAGCATAACATTATGTATCTGGAATGCATGGAAGGGAATAAAATATAGGTGGGGATCTGAATAGTAGCCTGGTTTGACATGAGTTTCTTAGGATTGATTTTGACGTAAGTGGTAAAAGTCCATCGTTTAAAGCTTTTTATATCTACTCAGTTCTATGGCTGTGCTAAGGGATGAGCATACAAAGGTATGTAAGGTGCGGTTTCCATCCTCTTAGAGCTCCAGGGCACTGGTCCTGCTTCCTGGAGAGGAGAACTGCGTGAGCACCAGTGGGGAGCTCATCTCACTCTGTGCCCTCCACCCTGCCTGTCAGTGCCAAACATGAAAACCGATCTCTACAATATTTAGGGAGAAGAAGGTAGGGAGCACCCAACCCTGTCCCTAGGGGCATGGGGAGGTGCCAACAGAGGCACCCCAGAGCAGCAGCTTTTGAACTGACTTTTGAAGGATGAATGAGAATCTTCTAGGAGAAAGTATGGTGGAAAGACTAGAGGAAGCCGTAATAGGACCTGCAGAAACAACATTCCATATCACGGAATGGATGACCACGCCAAAGGAGAGCAGAGACTAGTCAAAATGGACAGAACAGGATGAACACCAACACTTCACTTGGGGATGGAGAGAAGGGGCAGAGGAACCGACAAAGCTGACCAGGAAGAAACAATTTTTAAAAAGCACAAAGGATACCAGGAGAGAGGTGATCCTACAGGTCAAGGGGAGAGACTGTTTTCAAGAAGGGGTAGTTAGCAGCAAAAGATGCTTCAGATCGGGTTAAACGTCTTAGATAATGGGGGGGGAAAGGGCTTAGGTAATGAAGAAGAAGCCACAGTTTGGCAGTTAGGACAACATCAGTGACCTCAGCCATCGGGTTTCGGGACTGGTGGCGCAGGAACCAGACTGAGGCAGGAAAAAGCAAGCCTTGGGTTGGTAGCGACAGGGAGGAGTGGGGGGGGGATGCAAGGCAGAGAGCGGCCTGCTGGAACAGGAGCCTCCAGGGATGGGACGGTGAGCCTGAAGAGGGCCAGCGGGGACACCCAGACTCTGTTTGCGGATCCCTGATATGAGGAAGTTGAGAAAGATGCTGTCTGGTGGCCTTGGCTGTCCCCTGTCAGGGAGGGAGAGAGGCCACCTGCTGGAGTGAGACAGTTACCTGTGGAGGGAGTGAGTGAGAGGAGCCTGAACTGCCATTTCCCACCATCCTGGGAAGACACCTCATCTCATCTTTCTGTCCCATGGCCTGTCCCCAAAGAGCTAGCTGCCCTCACGGCCTGAAATAAGTATTTCACATAAAAGGCGCACGTTTTAAAATGTCTTTGTGCTTTCCACATTGCCTCAGCCTCCAGTGAGAAGGAGACCGCTCAGCCCTTCGTGGTCCTGCCCAAGGAGTTCCCGGTGTACCTGTGGCAGCCGTTCCTCAGACACGGCTACTTCTGCTTCCACGAGGCCGCCGACCAGAGGAAGTTCAGCGCGCTCCTGAGCGACTGCATCAGACACGTGAACCACGGTAGGACCTGGCGCCCCCACACGCCCCGCGGGGCTGCTTTGCTCAGGGGGCCTGGTCAGTCGCCTGAAGAACGGTTCTAGAAAGGGCTGCCCTTGGAAGGAGGGGAAGCGCCGTGAAGCAGGAGTTCGTAGGCAGGAGCGAGGTCACGCTCCGCTTGTCGGGTTAGGTCTGGGAGGCCTCCGAGAAACAATGTGGGGCATTACCCCACGGCAGGTGTGAGCCATACTCATGCGTATCGTTCTGTGCATAATCCACCCTCTTCCTTTTTCTTGATGTTTCTTATGGAAACGACAGCAAGAACGTGCCAGCCGTCCCTGGCAAAGTTAGTCCTTATGACATTTCTTGGTTTGTTTCCTCACCTTTATTTCTGAATGACTTGTGCAACACTTTATGGTACCTAACATCACTGGGCAAACTTCTTGAACCCAGAATTTTGGGGGCCCCCACTCTCAGGTGTTCTCATTCACTGGGTCTCTGGTGGAGCCCCATGTTGCTTTTCTAACAAGTTTTTCATTGCAGTATGGGAGGTTTTGATGAATTGACGTGAATGCTGGTTTTTCTGGAATCCACCAAGTTTTCGGGTACCAAAGATTAAGCTCTTTGTTCTTTGGAAAGGCAGTGGTTAGTCAAATATCACTGAGGGCTTACTCTGTGCCTGCCTCGGTATTAGGAACAGAGTAAGGAACCACGCAAAGTCCCTCTCTCTGAGTCTTCATTCAAACAGAATGAGGGACAACACGAGATAACTTGATAGTTCTCAAAGTTAACGTGTCGCGGGGTAACTAGAAGTGACTACATGGCGAAGAATGGAGTTCAGGACTTTAGGCTTGTCAGAGGAGGCCTCTTTGAGCAGGTGACATGTGAGGGGAGTCACCTTCCCCATCAGTGCCTTTTTTTCCTAATAAGGCTAATGTCACTGTATCTTTAAAATTCTGAGGTTTCCCTGAGAATGTCAGTCCCAAAGAGCAGGAGTCGCTAAGTGATGTGTGTCGATCTGTTCTTGATTTTAGCTTGTGTATCGATAGGAAGCTCATGAGAAAATATAATGTCACTCTGTTTTGCTATAGCAACTCTGGGTAACATGGGTCATAACATTGGCTCGTAACTAGTTAGGGACTTTATAAAAATGATACACTTATTAATATCCTGCCTTGTGGTTTGGATGTTCTAGACACAAAGAATTGCCCAGTATTGCCTGTTCCGTCTAGCTCATTTTTCAGTACACTCACACCTCTGTGTGCAGGGCCTGGGTCTAGTACGGACATGCCGTTGGCACTAAACACAAGAACCATGAAGTTTCCCTAAGCAGAGAATGTTCTCTGCCTAGCCAGATGGGACTTGCTTCATTCCTCCTTCCATGTACATAATAGGAAATTCCCTGGGGAGTTTCTGGATGTTATGTAGGCTGCATTCAGATTCCATTTATGGAAGATTTCAGTCAATTCAAAACCTTACTCCGCTCTCCAGTGTTATCAAAAGCACTAAGATAATGAGGTCTGGTCACGTTGCTCTCACTTTATGTCACATTCCTCTGTCCAGAAACCACTTTTCCTCACTGCGGCTTTACGCAGACTTGATGGGATGTGGTGTAACTTCCAGTAGCTCCAGGCAGAACCAAAGACCGTCAAAACATTGTAAGGAACAGTCCTTGACCGCCTCGGGTCCTTCCCTTGCCGCCTGTCTTTCTGTGTTTCTGACGGCACACTGTACCACCCGTCTTTACTGACTCACCTGCGTTATTTCTGCCTCTACCCGGTATTCGTTGTATGATGTTGAGTAAACCTGTAAGACGTTTATGAACAGTGAACCATGACTTTTTCCCCATAATTACCAGACGAGTCTAGAAATAGGTGTAAAATTAGGGCTCAGGAAAATAGAGTAGGGCTGTCAGCCTGCTGTCCCTGCTCCAGTGGCCCTCAAGCCACAACCCACATCTGTTGAGTACTAGCATATCCCAGTAGCTGATGCCAGGCCACTCACTCACAAGTCCTTGGGGGTCTTTTCAGTTTTGTTGAGATATAATTATATCAGTCAAAGCTATGTCACATAACTAATTTGTTGTACGTATATATCGTAAAATGGTCACCACAATAAGTGTAGTTAATATCCATCGCCTGGTAGAATTACAATTTTTTTCTCATGATGAGAACCTTCAAGATCTACTCTCTTAGTGATTTTCAAATATGCAATACAGTATTGTTAACTATAGTCACCATGCTGTATGTGACATCCCAGAATTTATTTATTTTATAACTGGAAGTTTATACCTTTGACCACCTTCATCCCATACCCCCACTCCCTACCTCCTGCCTCTGGCAGCCACCAATCTGATCCCTGTTTCTATGACTTTGAGATTTTTAGGGGTTTTTTTTAGATTCCCAATGGAAGTGAGATCATACAGTATTTGTCTTTCTGTGACATATTTTACTTAACATGATGCCCTCAAGGAATCTTTGAGGGAAGATCATTTCCTTGCCTTTGTGGTAAGTTCCACCAAGGATGTCTGTCACTGGGGGTTCCTAGGATACCTCTCTTCAGGCTCAAATCCCACCATAACTTGGCCCACTTGCCCCAGGAGTTCTGGGTTCAAATTAGTCCGGGTATGCTTATCCATTCATTCTGAATCCATAGCCACTTCTATTCCTCCTCATGGGGTGCATGTGTTTCCTATTTAACCCCAACAAAGGGCCTGATTGCACTCTGTTCTTGGACAATAAGGCTATGTCCTGGGGCAGGTTAAGGCAAGTAGATGGCTCTCTGCTCCTTCTTCCTTCAAGAGAGGGAGCTGCTTCTGGGCACCTCAAAGATTATTTACACTCCTAAGATACATAAAGGGATGTGTGTGTGTGTGTGTGTGTGTGTGTGTGTGTGTGTGTGTGTGTTTTGGTTTGGTTTGGTTTTGGCACTTCTTCATTGAGCAGGCATAAAAAAATTCCACAACTATTTAGCAGAACATCCTATTCCAACACACTGGACTAAATGTCAAGCCCATTACGTGATATGTGCCTACAGCAACTGCTGTCCTCTGTCCTTTTGGAATCACACTGCAATCCCTGCCCCAGTGAGGGAAGGCCAGGGTTCTAAATGTCCAGTGTTATAAAATGGGAGTTATATAATGCCAAGGTATTTCAAGATAAACCTGTTGTCCAAAATTCAGTCTTATTCTTTAGAATTTTAGTTTGAAAAATCTGGTCATTGTAGTTACAGGGACATAAATAAAACTTTTAATAAATATAGAGAGTTGTACATATGCAACATGGAATAATGATCATTATGAACACAAGTCTGTCTTTTCAGCTCAGAGTAATCATTCCTTGGCATAGGAATTTGCAGGATGGGGGGAAAGTGTTTCTGGCAGGAAGAATAGGATATGTGGGGGCCAGGAAGAGAGTCAGAGCATGGATCATTAGGGAAACTGAAAGAATTTTGCATGGCTGGTGCTTAGAGAGGAGAGAGGAGCCAAGTGGGGATGGGGAGATGGGCAGGATCCGAGCTATAAAGGGCTTTGCAATGGGTATTAAGGGATTTGCACTTTATTTTAACAGCAACAGGAAACTATTAAAAGGTTTTAAGCAGATAAGCGACTCAGTCATCTATTCATTTCAGAAAGGTCACACTTTCTAAGGCTGCTGTGTGGGCCAAGGATGGGAGGGTAGCATGCTGGGACGCCAGGAGGCCACTGAGGAAGCTTTGGCGGGTACCAGGGGGTGGGAGTGTGCACCAGAGAGCTGATAATGGAGATGGTGAGAGGTGGCTGGATAAGTGAGAGAGCCAGGAAGTAGAATGAACAGAACTTGAGGTTAGATAGTGTGGAGAGTGAGGCAGTGGGAGGATTCCCGGCTGCTGCCTTTCTCTGAGACAGGAATCTTGCGTGAAGAGGAGCAGGTGCCAAGAAAAGATGATGTGGTCGCTGTTGTAGACGTTGAGTTGGAGAAGTCCGTGAACATCCAGGTGACGAAGTCTCGTAGACAGACGCGTGGACAGGGCTGGAGATGGGAGGGCCCTCTGGAGGGGAGACCCAAGTGGGAAGTCAGCAGCCTGCGGGCCGCAGTTAAGCTTTGGCTGGCTTTGTAGGAAGGCTGTAGTTTGCGAGCCCCTCAAGGGCAAATGGTTTTTTCTATGGGTCCCCATTCCCAGCAATTGTCCGAGGGCCTGCTGCCAGGTAAAGGCTCTGTGAATCTCTCTACCTCCATCGTTGGCAGTTACAAATACACTCATGTGTGAAAAAGCATAGAACACGTATGTTGGTGCAGCTTAAAGATGTTTGTATATAAAATCTGCAAACATTTAAGGAAGATGAGTCGGTGCTTTTATGTCTGGTAAGTGCTAACTTACTCATTCACGACATGGATCTGTGATTTTACTATTGAACTTTTAGGCAGCATGCTTGTCAGGAACATAGAACCTTTGTGAAATTCAGTGACTGTTACTCTCTCTGACTCACCCTCTTCATACAGATACCTCCTTAATTGGCAGTGTCTCTTCTGTGTTTTATTTCAAGTTCGCTGCTACCAGCCTGCTTTGGGACTCATAAAAAAAACATTCCCAGAGGCTTTTAGTTGATCTTATTTTTTCCAATTACTGCCACCTCCTTCTACATGTAACAGTCAGATAAATCATCTGTAAGCACAATTTTTTATTCAAATCCTTCAGTGGCACTACCGTTGTCACAAAGATGAAACATTTCATTCCAAGGAGATTGGCTGTGCCTGATTTACGGTATTCTCAAGCACAGGCCTCCTTTCTCCCAACCTTGCTGTCCTACGCCTCCCGCCTTCTTTGAATAGGAGTGTTACTCGGACACCTTTGGCTTTGCATACACCTCCAATACCCACTCCTCCCTTCCACCTATTTAAATTCTGTCTTGCTCCTCCTTTAAGAATCAGCTTCGGTCTGACCCCTGCCGTGAAGACCCCAGGGTTAACTTCTCCAGCACCTGTTATCTGTCCCACTGATGGGAAACTCTCCACAGTCTGCCTTACGTTATTGATTTTCATGTCTACTTGTCCTATTTCTCTTCCTCTATTTCAAGCCCCTCAAGGGAAATCGTATGTCACCCTTTGTATCCCCCTGCAGTGCTCAGACAAGTATCTTGTGTTTCATAAAATGTCTCAAGGACATTTGTGAATTAATAACTTACTGCTAGAGTAAAGCTGATCTCAGAATTGAAGCGCAGTTTGAGAGATAATCATTGTAAATGTGGCCTGGCCTACTTCATAAACACAGTGACATGGGTGAGGAAAGGATTTGTCAGTACAGCACCTAAAGGGTTTGAGGAACAAAAGAGTCGGATGCTAGAAGACAGCCACTGCTTCATGCCTGGTGATTCTGGTAAGAAGGTGGAATGCTGGCCACGTTGTGTTGGATGGTCGTGCGCTAGCTTGAAGGACAGCCAGGACTGCCATTGAACAAATGCCGGCGTCCCCGTCATCATGTACACTAAGGAAGAAGGGACAGTAAAATATCCCGTGGCATGAGGGCACCTGGGTTGAAAAGATAGTATGAAAGAAGAGCCCAGAGGATTTTGGAGAGAAGAACAAAATTATGTAAAGATGCTTTGCAAACCTGTGTTTCGAGTTGGGCTGTTCAATCACTTATGACAATAATGGCATCCAAGGGTGCCTGTGATAGAGTGAGTCAGGCTGACTGTGAAGCTGTCACAGTGATTAAACTTTAGAATCGTTTGCTGTCAGGGTTGTATGCTTGGAGCTCTTATCCCAGAAATCCCATGTCAAATCAAACGCCTTTATTAGATTTGGTTTTGACACTTGCACATTTTAGGTGTTCAATAAATGTTGCTGAATTAAACTGAATTTTAAAACAGAAAAGGATCTTCTGATTCAAGTAGCTAGAGCAAACCCTCTTTGGTGTGTGTTTATTTGCACATGATGTGTTTAGATCTCAGATCTGTTTTCACTAACTTCTACCTGAAGCAGATCTCGACAGCCCATCACCACCTGTGAAACACGTCTATCACTTGAAGGACTCAGTGTTCTGATGTGAACATCAATCAAGTTTAACTGAAAATATACAATGTGTTTCATGCTCTTATATCTGAAAGCATACTTAGGAATTTGTGGCACATGCTACATTTATAGACATACCTATCTATGAGTCAGAAAATTCTAACTATGCTTGGGCTCTTTCGGATGTTTTATTACAAAAGAATGTTCTGCTGGACATAGATAAATAAAAGTACAGTTTTTATAAACGTCTCTTTGCATGCTTTTACTTCTAAAAAGCATTCTGCAGTGTACTTTTGTTGCAATGCACAAAAACCTCTATGCACTATAAAGAAAAATCCTTGCCAAATTATTGTTTAGTCAGTCACTAGATACCAGTTTCCAGTTTTCACAGGACTGTCCCAAACAAAATTCTTTACAAGGATTCTCTCTGCTTGGAGACTACCTTCCTCTTGATTTTAGTGTGTGCTCTTTGCCTCACACAGTTAATGCTCTACAAGTTATAAACATTTCTCTCTGTCCCTTTGTGACTGTGCCATTTTTTCTTAAGGAGTTATCACGTCCCCCTTTCCGACGCTTGCTTACTGTTCATAAAAAGTTAACTTTGGAAGGGACCCTTAGTGGTCACCTATTCCAACCCCTCAGGGTTCATTTATGATAAAGGCTCAAATGGTGACTCACGTGCCCAAGGTCATAGCTGGTTAGTGTTAGAGGACTATTTGTTCTGACACCTAGTCCTTGACATCTATCATCTTTCAGCACTACTTTTTAGAAGACTCTTTCATCTCTTGGTCACTTAAAACACAATACTATTAAATCAGACTACTTCTGTGATACATTTGCATGACCCAAAGTGAAGCAAACTCAGAGCTGTTCACTTAAGGTCATCTGAGACCTGGGTTATGTCTGGTTTCTTGATAAGCGTCACTGTCTTGAATTTAACTCGATATTTTGCCCACCTGCTAAACATGACTGTGTCTTTTAGCTAGCTATGCTCTGAAGATAAAATATTTGGCAATGTAGCTTGTTTACTGGTTAAATTTTGTGTATGATAAAATGCAAGCTACATATGATTTTATACTGTTTAAATAAAAACTGATTTGTAAAGGAAAATTATGGTGCTTGTGAAGACTTACATTGGAATAGTCTAAAAATAATAGATCTAAAATAAGTCAGACAGAGAAAGACAAATACCACATGGCATCACTTATATGTGAAATCCAAAAAAAAAAAAAAAAAAAGTCAAACTCACAGAAACAGAGTAGAAGAGTGGTTGCCAGGGCCGGGGGGTCGGGGAAATAGAGGTTGGTAAAAGTGTACAGACTTTCAGCTGTCAGATGAATAAGGTCTAAGGATCTAATGTAAAACATGGTGACTGTAGTTGATAGCACTGTATCGTATCATTGAAATTTGCTAAAAAAAGTAGAATTTTAAGTGTTCTAATCTACCCCTGCCCACCAAAAGATAAATACATGAAATGATAGATGTGTTAATTTAAAATGGGGGAATATTTCCATATATATGTAATTATTTTAAATATATGACTTCATTATATATAATCTATATATATAATCACCAAGGTGCACATTCTAGACATCTTATAATTTTATATGTCAGTTGTACCTGAAGAAAGCTGAAAAGCCAAAATAATAGATCTAAACAGGTTTTATTCATATTATTTATACTTCTGGATATACTTAAATTACTCAAAGCTCTCAAAACAGTTTAAGAGTTGATCTTGAAAGAACACGTCTACGTGAGAGACTAGAGTCAACAGAAGTGTTTTCTCTCAGTCATTTAGCATTTATCACCACAGAGTACCTACAAATGTAGGCTTCCGTCCGTTTGTTGCCTAAAGCTCTGTTGCCATGGAACCACTGCTGAATACTTCTTTTGGGCCAGTCCCACACAGGCTGTCACTTCAGTGAAACCACCGATTCTTGCCACCCCTCCCCCTTTCTACTTCCAATGAACCAAGTAGGTATTTTGGGATGGAGGTCTAAAAGTTGTGCTCTTGTGGTAGTTAAGGGTGACAAATTGGAACAATAATAAAGAAGATTAAACAAACAGAGAGTTGAAATCAATTCAAGCAAAGTTATTTGCCTGTGTTATTTTGATTGGATAAATTCCAAAGTTCCTGGACAGTTTTTGATGTTATTATGACCGACTTTGGCAAAAACTTGACTAACTTTCATGGTTTTTGTTTGCATGCTTGTGTTGGTTTTTTTACTGGTGGATGGAATATGGTAAGATTGAAATGATACAGCAAATGAGATGACTGTTTTAATATGTGGTTGCAGAGTCAACGTTATGAAAGAACTCCATTTGGCATATGTTCCTAGATTTCTTTTTAAAAATCTGCGTTCAGGAGGGCTTAGAGAAAAGTCTCACCTCTTGTCATGGAATGGTGAGCCGCTGCCCTCCTTCCCGCGCTATGAACAACTTTAGAACGTGTAAGATGGAAGAGAACCATGCTGGGAGCTCTCTGTTATTCATTCTTTTAGTTGGTTTGAGGTTTTAAAAATTAAATATTGAGTGGCTATAAAAGAATGCATATGAAGTATGTAGAAGGTTTAAAGAACATTACTGTCACCGTGTTAGTTCTTATGTGCCCCTCCCTCATCCTATTGCCCTCTTTTCCCTTTAAGAGAACACCATTCCGGATTTCATATTTTGCTTTTCTTCATAGCTTTATCATGAGTGTTTAATCATTCTGCATGCTTTTAGACTTTATCCTATGGAACTGTATTACGTGCCTTCTTTCATGACCTCCCTTTTCAATCTTTTACTCCAGTGATTCACCAGTGTTTTTGCTTATAGCTGTATTTCATTGAATATCGTTCCAAAATAAATATTCCATTGTATTAATAGACCATAATTTCTAATATCCATTTTACTGTTGATAGGCATTTGGGTTGTTTCCGTTATTTATTCTGAACAGTGCTGCTATGAACACTTTCTGTTTGTTGCCGGTTTATAGAAATTAATTCTGATTTGGTTTGCGAATATCTCAGGGAGTATTCACATCTGTGTTGAGTGCATTTGGCCTGTAATTTTGCAATGACATTTTTAGATTTTGCCATCAAGGTTGTTCCTGTCTCTTAAAAGGAATTACGATGGAGTTTTCCCCCCCTCTTTTTTCCTTTTCTATAATCTGAAATTATTTGTGTAACACTGGAACTACTTGTATTTCTGATATTTGATGGAGCTTGTCTGTAAACCCATCTTAGGTTGGTGCTCTTTTTGAGGGAAATTTTTAAATTACTGACTTGGGTTTTTAAACTGTTATAGGATTATTCAGTTTTATCCATTTTATTTATGTTTTAAAATTTAGTGGCATATAGTTATGCATAATATCCTCTTATTAATAATATATTCTCGATTTCCCATATGTTGTCTGTGGGGTCTGTAGTTGTTCCTTTTTTATTTCTAATGTTGTTATTCTGTATCTCTTCTCTTTTTTTTCTTGGTCAGTTTCACTGGAAGTTTGTCAACTTTGTCAACTTTTTCAAAAAACCAAACTTGGATTTGGCAGACTATTCCATATTTGTTTTCTATTATGTGAATATCTGATGTTATCTTTCTAATTGCCTTTCTTCTAGTTCCTCGGGCTTGATTTTGCTGGTTTGTTTTTTCCCCCCTTTCATCTCTCTAGGTAGATACTTAGCTCACTGTGATTGTTTTAAATTGGTTGCAAATTCTTTGACACTGTTTCCTTCAGAAAAATGAAACCTAATTTTCCTTCTCTTAAATATGGGCCAGACTTGGTGACTCACTTCTTACAAATAGAAGATGGCAGAAGTAATATGTGGAGTTTCAAGAATAGGTCACAAAAAGAATAGCTTCTGCCTGGCTTTTTCTCTTTTGGATCACTCACTTGGGAGCAGCTAGCCACCACCTAGTGAGAACACATGGCAGCCCTCTATGGAGGGCCATGTGGAGAGAAACTGAGCCTTCCTGCCAACAGCCAACACCAACATGCCAGCCACGTGGGTGCTTCTGTTGTAGTCAAGCCCTCAGATGATTATAGTTTTGGCCAAGGATGTGACTGCTACCTCAAGAAACACCTCAAGCCAGAACCACCCAGCCATAGGGCTTTCGAGTTCCTGACCCACAAAAACTATGAAAAAGGATAAATAAGTACCACGGTTGTAAGTCGTTGGCTTTTAGAGTAATTTGTTATTATAGCAATAGAAAAACTAATATACTCACTAATCATCACCCTTTCTTCTGCTCTAATATAAGCGTAAATGCTTTAAATTTCCCTCTGGATATTGTTTTAGCTTAATCCCACAAGTTTGGATGTGTAGTATTTTTCATTATCATTTTTGCAGCAATTTTCATGATCAGATTTAAATATTTTCTAATTTCCAGTATTATTTTTTCTTTACCTTATGAGTTACTTAGAACTGTATTTCTTAATTTCCAAATATATATTGTGTACTTATTATTGGTTTCTAGCTTAACTGCATTGTAGACAAAAATATGGTCTATATGATAACCTTTAAAATGCGTTGCACCTTGCTTTATGGCCCTTTATGGGGTCTAGTGGGGGAGGGGGTCTGCAGCCTAAAATCTCCTTGAATACTTGTATATGTATGTGTCTATTAATTTAAGTGTGTCTTTGTGTCATTCCAGTCTGTTTTATGTTTACTGATTGATTGTTTTTTATTATGCTAAATTTATCCCTTTCCAAAGAGGGGTCTGTTAAAATCTGCCACTATGATGATAGACTTTTTTCATTTCTATTAATTGTTGAATTATATTTTGTTACATATTTTATAACATATCCATGTTACTAGATGGATACTTGTTTAAAATTGTTTTATCTTCCTGTGAATTGAATCGTTTATCATTATGAAAAGACCCATTTTATCTCTATTAATGCTATTTGCCTTCAAGTCTGTTCTGTTTGATTTTAAGGTAGCAACACTAACATTCTTTTTTCAGGGCTTGCGCAGAATATCCGTTTAATAAAAACATCTGACAATCTTTTAAATGGAGCATTTAGTTTGCTGGCATCTACTATGATTACTCATATTTTGGTTTTAAATCTCTCATATTTTGTGTTTTCTGTACATTCCACCTTTTCTGTTTTCTTTCCTCTACGTTCTTGCCTTCTTCCAAATTGATTATTACCACTGTGCAATAGAAATGTGCATATTCTGTTTCTGTCTTGTTAGCCTGCATAACTTCTCAAACATTAATCAACATCCTTAACTTTCTGCCAAAAAAATACAGATAATTTAGAATGCTAACTCCTATAACATTTCCCCACTACCATTTACAGGTTCTCTTTGACTTGAATTTCAATGAAATCTTTTCATTGTAACCCTCTGAGGTATTATTATTGCTGTTTTATGCAGTTTTAATGTTTACTACATCTTTACCTCTCTTTGCTCACAATTTCATCTTGCATCTCAGACATTCCATCCAGGAGGATTTTCTTTCTTCCTGAACTGCATCCTGTAGAATTTCCAGTTTCTGTTTATCAGAAAATGTCTTTATCTCATCCTTGTTCACAAAAGATAGTTCACCACGTATGAAATTCTGGGCTGACAGTCATTTTCTGTCACTATATTGAATATTTGATTCCACTGTCTTTTGGCTTTCATCATTGAAGTTGAGAAATTTGTTGTTCTTTTGAAAGTAATTTGATGTACTTCTCACTTTAAAAAAACACACACACCTATTTTCTTTGTCTCCGGTATTCTCCAGTGTCACAAAAATGTGTCATAGCTGTGGAGTTCCTATTTATTTAGAATGCTTAAGATTTGTTGTTTTTCTGAATTTTTAGGTTATTATTTAATCAATTTTGGAAGATTCACAGCCATTATCTCTTTTGCTCCCTTGTTCGGTCTCTTCTCCTTTGGGAAATCTGATTAGATTCATATTATATATTCTTACTCTATCTTCTTCATCCCTTAACCTTTTATATTTTTCATCTTTTTTTTTCCTGTTTCTTCCTGAACAGTTTCTATAGATCTCTCTACTCAGCTATATTTAATCTCCTGCTACACTCATTGAGTTTTGCTTTTAATTGTCATATTTTTTCCATTTCTAGTGATTATTTCTGTTCTTTTTCTAATCTGAGCAGTCATTTGAAATCATCTCTTACTCTTTACTCACACTGTCAATTCCTTCTATTTTAAAAACATGTTAAACTGACTGTATTTTATATTCTGTGTTGCTAATTCCAATATCTGAGAAGTTTGTGGGTTGAATTCTGCTATTTCTTATTTCTGCTTCTTCTCTCTCATGGTACCTTATTAACTGCTATACTTTGTGATTTTTCATATAAGCTCGTATTTCGTTGAGGCCAGTTGAAAGTGAATTCCTCCAGAGAGGATTTGTGTTTCTTCTTACCAGATGCTAGAGGGCACTGCCAGATATTTGGACCACTCAGTTAATGTGCATTTAGGCCATAAAGGTTGTGGGAACATGCTTGTGAATATTATTTCTCAAGGGAAGTATTTATCTCCTTTACTCAGTGCCAAGGTTTGAGACAGGCAATTTTCCTTGTAATGGTCTAAACCCATTTATATATGGGTAGTTTCTGCACTTTAATTTAGCACCTTATATGGATTGGGACTTTGATTCTGGTACTCAGCCTCCTGGGAGACGACGTAAAGGGTAGCATAAGGTCATCAGCTTAAGGTGGTAAAGGCATTGGGTCTGTGATGCCTTCACTTTTCTAAAGTGAAAGCTAGCTTCAAGGCTTGGCTTACATTTTGGGGTTTTGTATTAGTTCGCTAGGGCTGCTATAACAATTACCACTGACCAGGTGGCTCAAGCACCATACATTTTTTGTCTCACATTTCTAGAAGCAAGATGGTGTTGGCAGGGTTAGCTCCTTCTATGGGCTGTGACAGAAGTATCTGTTCCGGGCTTCTCTCCTTGCCTTATAGAAACATCACTCCTATCTCTGCCCTCATCTTCACATGGCATGGTCCCTCTGGGCATGCCTATGTCCAAATTTCCCCTCTTTATAAGGACACCAGTCATATTGGGTTAGGAGCTCAAGCTCTTCCAGAATGACCTCATCTTAACTAGCTACATCCACGATGACCTTAATTCCAACGAAGGGCACTTTCTGAGGTACTGAGGATCAAAATTTCAACATATGAATTTGAACATTTCTTCCTTTACTGCCAGCTCATCAAGGTATTTAAAAATATTATTCACAGTGTAATTTATGCAGCATTTTTTTTTTCACGGAGAGGACTGGTTGAAGTACAGAGCCTACCGTAGTGCTGGACGCCCACAGATAAAATTTAAATGGTGTTGAAAAGGTAATTATCCCTAACAGCAGTTTTACAAAGGCTGCTTCTGTCTTTTAAGCACACGTTCATTTTGCAACCACGTGGCATTGCCCTTGAGGTCTGGCAGCTGCACACCGGCCACCTTGCCCTCGGGGGGGCGGGGGGGAAGACTCAAAAGCTAAAGCTGACCTTCAGAAAATTTTCAAGTTTCAGGGCCATGTTAGGAACCAGTGTTTCAGTCAACTCTGTGTTGAATGCTCTCTGCAATTATAGCCCATACCAGCCATAACGGTAATAATAAAGAAATCTCAGTCAAGAGATTAAATTCAAGGTTAAATTCTACTCTGTATGCAATGCGTAAGACGATAGAGAAAGGAAGAATACATTTTAGAAAGCTTTTCATTAAATACCATTCAAGCCTTTCCCTTATATAAAGGATTCAGCCTCAGTTCTCTGAAAACTTTGCTTAGTCAGAAGCTCTTACTCATTTAAGGTTATCCATAGACAAAGAATTTAACAGTATTTTTCAAGATTTTATTTATTTATTTGAGAGAGAGAAAGGGTGGGAACAGGGAGAGCAACAGAGAGGGAGGGAGACGGAGGAGGGGAAAGAATCTCAAGCAGACGTCCGTGCTGAATGCAAAGCCAGACATACGGCTCAACGCAGGGCTCAATGTGGGGCTCAGTGAGACACCAGGCTCCATGTGGGGCTTGATCGCATAACCCTGAGATCATGACCTGAGCTGAAACCAAGAGTGGGACGTTCAACCGACTGGGCCATCCAGGTGCCCCAACAATGTTTTTCAAAGTGAGATCTGTCAACCACTTGCTCTGAATGATTATGGAATCAGGGTGGGGTGAGGAGGCTGTTAAAATTTCAGATTCCCTGGCTTTACCACAGACCTACTAAATTAGAATTCTGAGGCGGGAAGCCCAGAAATCTGTATTTTAATCAGCATCCCTTCAAAGTTAGAGAATAGTGGCTGCCTAGGGTCTTCCTCTCAAATGTAACACATTTTTCTTTAAGCAATTTAATTTTTATTTTTTCTTAAGTCACATTCCTGGTAGGGAGTTAGGATTTTTATAATACAAAATCATTGTTTGAAGTGGGATTCAATAAAACAGTTTAAAAGTAGTGCATGGCCACAATGTGTTTAACAATTATATGATAAAATCAAGCCATTTATAACATTGTAGTTAGGGTACCACAACTTCCTTTTTGAAAATGATCTTAAATCTAATAGCAAGTACAACTGAGAAATATTTTATTTATTTACTGAGTTTTGCATTTCCTTTTTTTTTTTTTAAAGGAAGTCCAGACTTCTTCTTCTTTTTTTTTTTTTTAAGATTTTTTATTCATTTATTTGACAGAGAGAGACAGCCAGAGAGAGAGGGAACACAAGCAGAGAGAGTAGGAGAGGAAGAATCAGGCTCCCAGCAGAGGAGCCTGATATGGGGTTCGATTCCATAACACCGGGATCACACCCTGAGCCTAAGGTAGATGCTTAATGACTGAGCCATCCAGGCGCCCCCTGAGTTTTGCATTTCTAATGTGAGCCTTTATCTTTCCTACTACATTATCTAATTATACATAAAAGCTCACTCCAGCAAGCTGTACCTTGAGTATGTGTGTGGGGACGATCTCCTCTAATAAGATGAAATATGTCTCTCCCCTTCTGCCTGTGTCCTCTTCTTCTGACTACTGTAGGGGAGGAAAAAATTTTCCTCAACCCTCTTAGGATCCCTGGCTCGTTCTGAAAAACACAAATTGCTGGACCCCATCCCCAGTTTCTGAATCATTAGGTCTGGGTTGGGTCCTAAGAATTTGCATTTCTAACATGTTCTCCGGTGATGCTGATGCTGATATTCCTGGTCTGGTGACCATACTTGCAAAACCACAGTATTAACTCATTTAATCCTCACAGCTCTCTTGTGAGGTAGGCACTATTATTTTTATCATCCCCATTTTATAGATGAGGATTCTGGCTGGGAAGACAGCTGTGATTAATACAAGGCTTTAAACCCAGGCAGTGTGACTCCAAAGCTCATGATCCATCTAACCTACCGTACCATGTGGTTTCTCAGTTGGCAAGCACTTATTAAGCACCTATTGTTCATCCATTATTTGACTAGCTGCTATAAGAAAAATCTAATCCAATTCCTTATTCAGGTCCACAGGAGTTCAGGTTAGTCTCTTCTTACTGAACTTGACACCAGCATGTTTAATCTTGTAATATCTATCTGAGAGGGAAGTGAGCTGCTGTACATTTATTGAAATTAAGGTAGCAATTGAGGTGCAGAAGTTAAATCTTTTCTCTGCTTTTCAACATGAAGTTGTGCCTTAACCCAGATGGGTTTTCCTGTGGTAAATTGTGTACTGTAAAAATGCTCTCCAAAGTCAATTTTCTTGGCTTGTATAAAAATACAGCTGAGAATAATTTTGTGGGGTATGTTGCAGGGGTGGGATTGAAAATTCATGGTACTTATGTATTACCATCTCTTTATGTTTTAAGTACTTAGTCTTTTTCTTTCTTTCTTTCTTTCTTTTTTTTTTTTTTTTTCCTTTCAGCATTTTCTTATGCTGGTTGGATTTCTGTATTGGCTATTGCTCGGGGGGAAGTCCTGACTTGACCTGATTTTTTTAGCGTTTTCTTGTGGAGACCACAAATTATGCTTCAAGTGACCACCATCTGATTGTTAGGGGGATGTTCGTATTTTAAGGGGCTCAAAAAAGGGAGGTGAAAGGAAGGAAGTTGGGAAGGAGCAATGACATCATAACCTCCACTTTCAGGCTACTCCCTCCTGAGTTCCCTTTCCCGTGCGGGATCAGGGCATGGGTTATGCAAGTACCAGCAAAGAAAAGAACTGAGACTTCTCTTCTTTTGTACTTGCCTGTTCCTTCTCCAGCTTTCTACAGAAATTAGAGGACTGCCCAGACTGCCCAACTGCCTTAGACTAATGACAATCATTTTTCTTCTAGTTTTGTGCGTGTATGTCAGGGATAAATGACACCTTAAGTGATGAGAGAGGCAAAACTTAGAACAAAAGAACCTTTATTAAGTGTCTACCATATCCAGAACATTGTCTTAGATACTGGACAAGGAGGTGGGTGGGCAGGGAGCACACTAAAACTAAACAGCCACTGTCTGTAAACAAGATTTGGGTTGTAAGGCTAACCCATTTCATCGATAGCAGAGAGTTTGGGGAATTGTTTTCTCCTAACTTTCAAGGACAGATGGAATAACAACTGAAAAGTAGAGCAGGAACATCATTTTACTTCATTCCATCTCACTTCAAGCCAACTCTTGCCCAACCTGAAGTGTCTCTGTTCCAGAGAACACAGCTAATCAGGCTAGATGCGATCCTATAACACATCTTAACTATTGTCCTTTCCTCCTTCAGTCCCTTGGGAGGAGGATAATAGTTAAAGGTCTCCCCTCTTCTTTTCTTCACCACTCTTTAAGACATCAGATTAGATATATTTTCAAGTTTTGAGAACCAAAAGCCTTCCAGCAAAGCTGTAGACTCCTTTAGGCAATGCCAATGAGTCATTCTTGCCAACACCATAGGTAGTTTGCATCTGTCTAGCATTTCTTGTCAGAGGAAGCTTGACATACACAGAATGAGCTGTACTTCCTGGCACTGTATGCCCTAGTCACGAACCGCAGAATTTTGCAACAAGACCATTCATTAAGGGTATTCAGTATTGCATTTGGGCCACTTTTTACATGTGTATTGTGTGTGTATGTGTGTATGTGCTGTGCTGTGCTGTGTGTATTGGGGGCTACACGCCGGCTTCCTGGCTGGCTTCACAGATGTCACTGCATCCATATAGGCACTGTGCTTCATGTCTTTTGTGCAGAAGCAGCTCATCAGAGTTTGTGTTTGTCTTTAAAATGAACCAATTTACCCACTTGTGTGCTGATGGATAAACAACAATAGAATGGAAAAGAAATATTGAATTCTGGTTGGCTGAAACAAATGCGAAACTTACATTATTTCTTCTATAGATACCTTGAAGGCCAAATGTTCTTAGGATTGCCAGAAAGTTCTAAATATCATTAATGTTATTATAGATTGATTGATATTTATGGTTCAGTTTCGTTGTGATGAAGTATAGGAAAATTCCCACTATAGATGATTGAGTGGCCATTGGACTGGGAAGGTGGTTTAAACATTTTCCATGTCTGGTTTCTCTTCTGACTTCTAGTTCCATGTTTGGTGGGGTTTTATTTTTGTAATTTTTTAATTTTTAAAAGATTTTTTATTTTTTTATTTTTTTAAGATTTTATTTATTTATTTGACAGAGAGAGACAGCCAGCGAGAGAGGGAACACAAGCAGGGGGAGTGGGAGAGGAAGAAGCAGGCTCCTAGCGGAGGAGCCTGATGTGGGGCCCGATCCCATAATGCCAGGATCACGCCCTGAGCCGAAGGCAGACGCTTAACCGCTGTGCCACCCAGGCGCCCCTAAAAGATTTTTTACTTTAAGTAATCTCTACACCCAACATGGGGCTTGAACTCACAAACCCTGAGACCAAGAATCGCATGCTCCACTGACTGAGTCATGCAGGCACTCCCATATTTGGTGGTTTTCAATGAATACAGTACCACTCTGCTCATACCATTTATCCTTTTACCAGGTCAAGAATCTAAGTCTCCTATGGTCTCATTAAGATGTTCCTGGAAATGTGAATTTTCTCTTCAACTGAAGAGAAGGGAATGGAAATTGAAATATTATAATAAAGAGCTAACAATTGGGGCTAAATGGACTGTTACACATTATATTCTTGAAATTATATTTCTTGTCTTCTCAGTTTTTCTCCAAAGGACATATCCTATAATTACAACACTATTTTTACTCCCCTTTGCTTCTTTCTGCCTTAGAAATAAATCCTGTGCCAGTAACTCACTTCGGGATCCTTAGTTCAATTTTCTGAAGGTGTTGGTTTATGTCATTTCCCCTGGAAAGACTTCCTTTATTTGTCAGGGTTAGATGAAAGCTTGTCTGATTTCCTTCTGTCTGTGCAATCATCTATCCTTCCTTCTTTCCTCTCTGTTCCTACTTCCAACACAGTACCAACCACATTGTATCATCATTGACTGTTTACTTGTCTTACTCCTAAAACTAGAAGCTCCTAGAGGCCAGGCCAGTATCCATCTCCTATTGCTTCTAGCAACAGGCCTGGGGTATAGTAAACATGTACACATTTTCAGATTTTTTAACTGAGCAAAAGAGCATAGGACAGGGGTCATTATTTGAAGAAGGGTCTAGAAAGGATAACAATAGTTAACAAAGCTACTCAGCATGTTTTGGAAGAGGGTCCAGTTTACTTGTATTAACAGCAAAGACATTTTCCTTGCAAGACTCAGCTTTCTTATTTAAATACCCATGCAGTTTTTTGTTTATTTTCTGTTTCTCCAAAGGTGCCTCAACTTTGCAACTTTTTCTCTTGTTCCTCATCATTTGCTGTCATTCCTGTTTAGTCTTTCTTCTGGATAGAATGCAGTACTTATGGCTTATTATTCAAATAATTTGTGAAAATCAATTTTACTGGTCGATTTCTGACCAAGACCAGCCAGGCAAAGTGATTATGCCGTTATTTAAATGAATTGTTTTGCCAGCTATGCCTCATTAAACATCCCTTCTTTTGTTTAAAAAAACCTTTCTTGGGAAGCCTGGGTGGCTCAGTTGTTTAAGAGTCTACCTTCTGCTCAGGTCATGATCCCAGGGTCCTGGGATTGAGTTCCCCATCAGGCTCCAGGCTCAGTGGGGAGGCTGCTTCTCCCTCTGCCTGCTTCTCTGTCTGCCTGCTTCTCCCCCTGCTTGTGCGCTCTCTCTCTCTCTCTTTCTTTCTGACAAATAAATAAGTAAACAAAATCTTTAAAATAATCTTTCTTATCTTTTATAATCTGTTTTCATTTTACTTATAATTCTTTAGAGTCATATTGGTAACTGTAACTTTAACGTTGCTTTTGAGTAAGTAACTTAATAAAAGAACACAACGTTTCTTCACCTCTGTGAATGAAAGACTTTTCCTCTCACATTTCAGTGGCTTCTGAAGCCCTAGCCCCTCTATGAAGCTTTACTAGAATAATGCCAGGGTAGGTATCTTCCTCGAATCCTACCCTATTCAAATGGGCAAGTTATACTTGTTCATGGACTAAAATTATGCATATATCAAGTGTTTATTTATTATTAGATAGCTCATAGAGGAAGAAAATGGAAATGAAATATTTTGTATGTTACAGTTTGTCGGAGATATGATTGTAAATTATAATGGTAAAATATTGGCTAACATTGCTAATATTTATTGAGCATTTACCATGTGCTATGTGCTATGTGTTAACAATAGTCATATGGATTAGTGTTATCCTGAAGAAATTGAGGCTTGGACAGGTAAAGAAAGCTGCCTAGGAGGTGGACAGTTAATCAACTATAGACTCAGAATTCAATCCTGAATGTTTGACCTTGAATCCCATGCTCCTCACTGATATGTATTTAAGAGTTTGGCACCTTAAGGATTACATTCAGTTTTCCCTGACACGTTTCAAGAGGGATTTTAGGAAGTGGTAATATTAGTCACCAGTATTTGAGTGACTACTATGCTAGGTAAGGTACTACTGGGTGTTTGACATATGTATGCTCTTTCAATCCCAGTGACAATATTAAGCAGAATTAATTTTTTAGCCCCATTTTGCAGATGAAGACACGAGACTCACGAAAATTAAGAAATTTTTTGAAGGTCACAAAGCTATTAGATAGCTAAGCTCAATTCCTACATAGATACGTGTTCTTGCTGCTGTAATACTAAAGTGTATTCAGGGAAGTGTTAAATAGTATGAGGTCAGGAAACCAGGTTGTATTCTGAGAAAACTGGGTATGTGCAGCCTCACAGTGATTGAGGAGAGAAAAAATCAGGTATCTTCTGTCACAAAGAAGAAGGATCAGGGATATTGTATTTTGCTCCAAAGGCTAAAATGTCTCTTGTAAATGTACGCAATCCAGATTCTGAAATCCCAATTACAGTTGTTTGCTTCTAGGAGTTTTATTTAATTAAAAGTAGAAATTGAATCGACAATTCAGAATTACTAACAACTAAATGTGAGCTCAGTTAAAGCCCCGGAGTGACATCTATCCCATGCATCACATAGCATATTTCTGGTGTGTTAGAAGGAACAACACTTCCAGAGTGACAGAGATAAAGCCTCAAATCTACTCCGTATCTGCCAGAATGAAAACAAAAATAATCTTATCTTTCTTCTTTTCCTCCCTCTAAGTAGGTGTCAGTAGTTCCAAAGGGTGATAAGGGCAGCTGATGGGGTGGGAGAGGGGGAATTGCCTCAGTGTTCAAGCCTTCATAAGGCAGAGGACATTGGACAAGTCAACTAATAACATCTACCACAGCATTGTGGTCAAGAGGTGAGTCAACTACTGAACATGAAGTTCTTGGAGCTCCTTACAGGAGGCATATAACGTTAAGCTAATGAAAGCTGGTGAGAGGTTGAGCACCAAGTAGGAAGTGACATGAGCAGGATCAGGAGACCCATTGTGGGCAAGCCCGAGGGTTGGCCATCACTTCCCATCACAACACAGTGGTTGATGTGAGCCAGGAAGCGGAGCATTTAAGGATAAAAAAGCAGTGCCAAGGGACGGTCTGCAGGTGCTTTTCCAGTATGTACTTTGGCATGATCTGATATTGACTTGGTGCAAGGAAAGACCATGTGAACCTTGTCATTGTTTCCTCTCTTTGAATGGTAGAATAACTATGGGTGTCCTTGCACCTGTGGGGTAAAAAATTTGAGTAGAAAATTTGCTTTTCTTTCACATAAAAGAACATTGGAGCACTTGGTGGCACCATAAGACTACGTAGTGCTAGGTAAAGAGGTGCTGGAGAGGGTGGCTTTGTAGAGCACACTAATTCTACTCCAGGACACAGAATCAGATTAAGGATGAGAAACTGCCCTTGCCCACCTGCTTGCCTGCCTTCCTTCCTTCCTTCCTTCCTTCCTTCCTTCCTTCCTTCCTCTTTTCCTCCTCCTTCCCTCCCTCCTTTGTGCCAACTAACACCCACTGAACACCTTTTGTATACCAAGCCCATGGTAAGCGCTGGGAATCCAGTGGTATACAAAGCAGACATGATCCTTGCCTTCTTAGAGGTTAAAAGCTAGTAATAATAAAGAAAAAAATGTAGTTACAAATGGAGATGCGTATGTAAAACATACACTAAAACATTGTAACCGAAGGACTTGATTTAGATTCGTTTAAGGGAGGGATTCTGTGAAGGACTAACATGGCAAATTAACCCTGAAGAACGTGAGGTCTAGGACAAGAGTTGGCAAATTATGGTCTATATACCTTACTCTCCCTCTTCTGTCTCATGCCGGATCTGGCTGAATCCGGCCACCCGTTTTTATGTGGCACATTGGCCACACCATTCACCTGTGCATTGTAGGGCTGCTCTTGAGATGAGTAGTTTCAACAGAGTCCGTTTAGGCCTGCAAAGCCCAAAATATTTACTCTTTTGGCTTTTACAGAAAAAGCTTGCTGACCACTGGTCTAGAAAATCCTTGAAAATAAGAGTTACAGTATTTAGTTTGACCATTGCATTTTTCAGGCAATGTGGGCCATAGACTTTGCAGGAGTGAAATGTTTGTGGGCACAAATTATTTGGATATCCTAGTGTGTGTCTCATCATGAAGTAGGCTTTAAGCAGACAAGAAGCTTTCTCCAAAACTTGACGTTACATATTTCAAATGGATTTTCTGCTTGTAGAGAGTGCTATGGCATGATGATCATAAGCTTTACATTTGGAATCAGATTATTTTGGATTCAAATCCTGGCTTTGCCTCCAAGGAGCTGTGTTATTTACCCTTATTATTCTTTAGTTTCCCCAAATCGTTCTTGTGAAAACTACATGAAATAACACGACAAGACTTAGTACAGTGACTGGCATACAGTAAATACTTAATACATATCGTGTTATTATTTTTAATACATAAAAATATCCTCATAGAAAAACACATCAATTTTTGAATGTCATCCTATAAACAGTCTTCATGGTTTTTCTTTATTTTATTTTCGATCCTCGTAAAACATTTTTCATGATGTCAGAGGATAATTAAGAGTGGTGATACCTAAGTCATACTTTATAATGTTTTGAAATTTTTAGCATGTTTAAAAAAAATTTTTTTTAATGTTTTACTCTGGAAGTTTGAGGAATTTGTCTACTTTGTCTCCCCCTTCTCCCTCCCCATATGCTTTACTTGGGGATTTGTGCTTCTGAACTCCCTTGCTGACTCCTATATTTCTAAATGCCCTTCAGGGCACATCTTCGTCCTCAGGGCTCCCTCAGCCTGCACCCCTGGCCTGTATTAAGCCTGTAGCATGAATTCCAATCCCATCCAACTCTGCAGTTCTTGGGTTTATTTTTAGCTATTCATGAGAGCGCCTATTCTTCCAACCTTTTCTAAAAATTTTTTTTAAGATTTTATTTATTCTTCAGAGAGAGAGAGAGAGCACAAGCAGGGGGAGTGGCAGGCAGAGGGGGAAGCAGGCTCCCTGCTGAGCAAGGAGCCGGAGGTTGGACTTGATCCCAGGACCCTGAGATCATGACCTGAGCTGAAGGCAGCCGCTTAACCAACTGAGCCACCCAGGCGTCCTCCAAACTTTTCTTATTTTCTCTCTCTCTCGGTTGTATACAGTCCTTGTACTGACCTGGCCATTGCCCCCCTCCACGTCACCCCAGCTCATTCCGCCCTGAAGCTCTGGCTCTGATGTGCTTCCTGTGGCTCTGACCGGCATGAGTGCATGCACGCTGATTGATTATCACCTGAGAAGCCATGAGGGGAAGAGGTAGCAACGGTGAAAGCTGACTGCCTTGCACATACCCACTCAGCTGTCCCCTCTACTGTGCCCTGCTGAGCAGTGGACTTCTCACCATGCTATTCATGAAACTGGCACCCAGACCTTCCTTTAAAATGCTACTGGGTGGCCAGCAGTTGCCCAACAGAAATTTGGTGATGAGCGTTGCAAAGCACACCAGCGATGCAGACAAAGTGAGCATGCTTCCTCACAATGGTGATGGCTTCACGGCACCCTGAAAAAACCAGAATGGGTAAAACAGAAATCAGGTAGTGAGATGCCCTCGGCTTCTGCTTTCTGATCCTTTTTGGTTTGTTTGTGTGGGCTACATGGTTACTGGAGAATTACAAACATAGGCTTGTGTTCTCTGAATCCAGTGGCATGGTGAGCAGAGGCATCAAATCAAAGAATCTTAGAGACCATGTGCTCCCCTGCCATTATTGATCGATAAGAGCACAGGGTGGTTGAGAATTTACCCAGGATCACGTGGAGGAAGAGTGGCATTGATAAATGTGGGTGGGCTGAGGACAAATTTACAGGCAGCAGGGGGTTTTAATGAGTCAAATCGTTTTTTGAGACAAATTTTGTTTCCCTGTTTTTTATTTAAAAATTTTCATATCTATCAACTATATGTCATATATAGATGATATATAGTATGATATAGATGGTATAGATATAGCATATAGATAATTGCATACAAATGCATAAGTTCAATCATACCATAAATGCTAGGCTTTTTTTTTTTTTTTTTTTTTGCTTGCTGGCTCCTCTCATTCCTCTATAAACAACTTTAAAAACCCTGTATGTATCTTTCCGTGTTTTTCTCCATATATATACATATATACATTAATTTTTTAAAAAGTAGGACTATGTGATATGCCTACTTTTCTGTATTTTGTTTTTCTCACTCAACAAGACCTCATGGAAGTCTATCCAAGTCAGTCAACAACAGTAATTAATTTATTAGTCTCTATAATATTTCATGGGTCACATCCCACATTATTCAGCCATTCTTTTGTTGATGGCCTTAACTTATGTTTCCAGCTTTACTACTCTAACCCATGATGAAATAAATATCTTTGTGCACATATCCTCATGTTCTTATTTCTATGAGGCAATGTTTAGGAAGTGGAATTGCTAGGTTTAACAGTAAACGTGGTTTTAATTTAGTCCATGTTGCCAGATAAATTTTCAGATGGAGGGTAAAATTTCATATCTCTGCAGTGTAGGAGAGCACTCTTGTCCTGTCTGTCACCAAGAGGACTTTCTGTTCTTTTTCTGCTTTGACAAGCTGATAAGGGAGAGTGTGTCTCCTTGTTACTCTGAGTGCCCTTTCCCTGACTTCCAGTGAGTCTGAACATCTCCATCTCTGCTATATATTGGCCACTGGGACTTACTTTTATGTGAATTGTCCGCCAGTGTTCTTTGTCTCTTTTCATGTACATCCATTCATTCATTCTTCTGTTCTCCCTTCTTCTTCTTCTTCTTCTTCTTCTTCTTCTTCTTCTTCTTTTTTGTAAGAGCTCTGTGAAAATTTAGATATTTAGATGTTAACTCTTTTCTATTTCTCCACTTAAAAACATTTTTCTCAAAATCATCGGTTGTTATTACTAACCTATCATATTGTCACTAAACTTTAATTATGATGCATTTTGCCATGCAAGGATGTCTCATTTTCGTACAGATACGTCCATCTTTTCTTTTATGGCTTCTGGATTTCCTGTCTTTGTTAAGATTTCCACCGCCCCTAGGTTATATATATATTTTCCTTGATTTTTCTTGAAGTTTTTATTTGCTTTATTTTTAGCGTTTCAGTCTGCACTCTGTCTGAAAGTCATGTGTATATATGTATGTCAGTGATCTAAAATTTTTCTTTTAAATGGATAACCAGTTGTACGAGCACCATTTATTAAATCTAACTTTGCCCCCTGAATTAAGCCACTATCCCTGCCATATAAACTGTATACATATCTTGAGGTTATCTAGATATTCTCTTTTCCGTTTACTTACTTATTTCCACATTGATGCAATTCTGATTCAATATGTATATTTTTGTTGTATGTTCTTATATCTGATAAGAGAAGCTTCTACTTACAATTCATTCATTTAATACTTTTCTTGACCACTTTTAGGCACATATTCATGTTTGTGTTCACATTCATTGTAGCTAATTAACCTCTAATGCCTGTTGGGATTCTAACTGCAATCACATGGATTTATAAATTACTTTACAAAGTATTATTAACCTATTGCCTGTCTATTCAATGGAGGATTTTTAAAAATTCATTTTAAAGACCAGATTCACACTGATGGGGATAGACTAAATGTTGTAATGTGTGCTTTTCCTGTCAGTATCAAGCTCAAGGGTGTAGTTAGGACACTGAGTGAAGGAGAGGAGGAAAGTCACTAGCAGCCATAGAGAACCCACATAGTACCAGGCTCTGTCCTCAGTCCTTTGCTCATAGAATCTCACATAATACAACAGCATCTTGGTCACAGTTAGAAAGTCCCTAGTCCTCTTAGACTCCAGAGCCCACCACCTTACACTCCGTCTTTGGGAAGCCTTTGTAACCACATAATGTTACATCTGCACCTAATATAAATTAAAAACTCTTTCTGTAGGTTGGCTTGAAGATTTCATAGTTCGGGTGTTTAAAAACAGGCAATGCTCTTCGATGAGGACAGGTCATATGTGCTCTGTATGGTTCTCTTCTGTGCTATGGATCATGTTCCTCCTTTTGCCTTGAATACCTGCCACTTCCCACAATTCAACTTATTCTATCTACTTAGTTCCCTGCTGCAGGGAAACCTCGCTAGCCCACACCAAAGAGACTCCTTCCTTTTCTGAATTCCCATGATCCTTGCTTTTCCGGATAGCGTTTGTTACACTCTTTATCGTATTGTGGATAATTTTGCATTCTTGTTACCAATATTTACCAAATTGAGCATCTGCCATGTGGTTGTTTGGGGGTGCTGGGGATACAGTACTGAGCAGATGGTATATTTATCATTATTTCCCACACAAAACTTGATGCCCATAAACCAAATCTTATTCCCTTGTATTCAGAGAATCCCTCGCAGTGACTCACACATAGAATATGTTCAACCAGTGTTTGGTGAGTGAATGAATATATGATAGGGAATAGACGATGGGAGCCATAATTCTGGTTAAAATATAATTTTATCAATTTTACATCAATTGTCACTTTTTTCCTAGCTTTAAATTTTTAAAAATATGCTGTATTTATTGCTTTTTCAAAACCAAATGTCCTTGGTCAAATTTTTGTAAGTTTGCCAGAATTGGTTTTCAATCAAACAGTCAATAAACAAACAAATAAATCTTTTTAGAGCCCCTAATATATTTTAGTTTCCATAATGAGCATTGAGATAAAATGTGGATCAAAAATAAACCCACATCAATAGAATTACCATCTGAAAAAATGAAAGTTGGGTCAGTTTTCTCCAAATACCATGTAGGCACATTTTTTAAATCTAAAATTATGAGATTTAACTTATAAAATGGGTAAAGAAGTCAGTCAGAAGCCTGAAATAGATTTAATATTTGATACCTATATATGTATATTTAAAGATTTTATTTATTTATTGGAGAGAGAGCATGAGTGGGGAGAGGAGCAGAGGGAGAGGGAGAAGCAAACTCCCCATCTAGCAGGGAGCCCAAAGGGGAGCTCAACCCCAGGATCATGACCTGAGCCCAAAGTGGACACCTAACCAAATGAGCCACCAAGGTGCCCCAATACCTATATTCAAATTGAGAAGTGAGTGAGCATAGCTGAATATTCTAGATTTGTAGCATCTATAATTAGAGAAAATGTGGGAATAAATCAGAAATAATTAGTATTCCTTTTTTTTTTTTTTTTAGAGACCGTGTGTGCATGCACACGCAAGCAGATGTGGGGGGAGGGTGGGCATAGAGAGAAACTTAAGCAGGCTCCATGCCCAGCATGGAGCCGGATGTGGGGCTCAATCTCACAACCCCGAGATCATGACCTGAGTCGAAATCAAGAGTTGGGCGCTTAACTGACTGAGCCAACTAGGCACGCCAATAATTAGTATTCCTAATCCTTGATACTGAAGAATAACAAAATTTTCAAGATTGAATATTGCTGGTATAACTCAGTTTTCTTCTATATTGTAATAAAATAAACATTTAATTTTAGACATTTGATTTTGTCTTGCCTGACATACTTATCAATCAACTAGAAACATGGGTCTAAATGAATATTTATACATTAATTAAATTAGAAACCATGTGGATTTACACTGATCAGATCTACATTCATTTATTAAACAAATATTTATTGAGCAATACTATGTGCCAAGCACTATTTCAGGTGCTTAGGATACAGCAATGAGCAAAACAAAGGTCCCTGTTCCTGTGACACTTATACTCTAGTTAAGGACCATTGCTGGAGACAGAACATAAATCGTAACATAATAAATAAGTACATTATACAATATGATAAGAGGAAATAAGTACTATGGAAAAATAGTAAAGTCGGTTGAGGGGCTCAAGTGTGCTGGAGGTGGAGGGGTGAGGGCAGGCTGTGGTATAAAATAAGGTTATCTTAAATATGCTGAGAATTAAGAAGAGAGAACTATGCCCAGCCTAAAACTTAAGAAATGTTGAGTTGTAGAATATTATGAGAGGAGATCCAAAAATGTAAGTATGGGGTTGAAAAATAAAAACTCTAAGGAATGTTAGAGACACTTGTATGACTCAGCTTGAAAGGAAAGGTCTGGGAAGACACAATAATGACTTTCAAATGGTATTTCTAATGCCACTGAAGATGCTCCTTGCAGTAATGTACTCAACTGTAACATGAGAAATGTAGGTTACCCGTGAGGGACAACTGCCTGATAATGAGAACTCTTGTGTTCTAAAATGCAATATATGGAAACATTGAGGGAATGTCTTTTTTTTTATTTAATTTTATTTAATTTTATTTATTTTTAAAGATTTTATTTATTTATTTGACAGAGATAGAGACAGCCAGCGAGAGAGGGAACACAAGCGGGGGGAGTGGAAGAGGAAGAAGCAGGCTCACAGCGGAGGAGCCTGATGTGGGGCTCGATCCCAGAACGCCGGGATCACGCCCTGAGCCGAAGGCAGACGCTTAACCGCTGTGCCACCCAGGCGCCCCTAATTTAATTTTATTTTTTGATGTAAAGTTCGATGATTCATTACTTGCGTATAACATCCAGTGCACCATGCAATACGTGCCCTCCTTACTACCCATCACCAGTCTATCCCATTCCCCCACCCCCCTCCCCTCTGAAGCCCTCAGTTTGTTTCTCAGAGTCCATAGTCTCTCATGACTGGATTAAGAAGATGCGGTCCATATATACAATGGAATATTACTCAGCTATCAAAAAGAACGATTTCTCAACATTTGCTGCAACGTGGACGGCACTGGAGGAGATAATGCTAAGTGAAATAAGTCAAGCAGAGGAAGCATGAGAGACTATGAGGGATGTCTTTTGAATGACTTACACTTGATTCATTTTTTAAAAAGATTTATTTATTTATTTTAGAGAGAGAGGGGCAGAGGGAGAGGGAGAGAGAATCCTAAGCAGACCCCACACTGAACTCATTACCTGAGGGGGGCACAATCCCAGGACCATGAGATTGAGACCTGAGCTGAAACCAAGAGTCACATGCTTAGCCAACTGTACCACCCGGGTGCCCCAGATTAATTTTAATTTGTAAATCCAAGTGGAATGCACTGTTTAAGAAATATTGGCTTTTACTATTATTAATAATGACCATAGATCTGGAATAATTTATATGCTCTTTCAGTTATTTAATAAATAAATGCTGTCCAATTAGTAGAGAAATGAACTAGACATTAAAAGCTCGTTCTAGTTTTATGATTCCATTATGTCTTTTTTAATAGTAAAAACACCATTAAGAATTGTGAACACTCAAGAGGCATTTACTTATAACTAACACATCATTATAGGAGATGCACACACATGCTCCCTCTCCCTCTCTCTCCCTCCCTCCCTCCTTCTCTCCTTGTCTCCCTCCTCTCTCTCATACATTCAGAAATCGGATTGAAGTTTTGTTTTTATTTTCTCTTTTTCTGTTTTCCCATAAGGGAATTAGATCATTGGGCCACTTCTTCCAAATAGTTTCATGGAATGAGTTAATTACATCATGTAATTCAAGTCGTAGCAACTACTGAGATCGTCTACAATAGAAAGGGGACACCTAAAACCATCAAGCATTTAAGCTGCTCTTTCTTTTTGGCGAAGGGTAACAGAAGGGTGAACAATTTGTTGCTATAAATACAGCAGATTGTTGTAAGGCTATATCCTGTTTGGAAATGATCTCATCTAACATGTCTGTTGGTGGTTAGCAGTTCTCCACCACATGGAACAGGACTATTAAGACATGGCATTGTTGTTAAGAGAACCCTCAAAGTTAAAGCCACAAGGATTCCTCAGTGCCCAGAAGACAGGGTTTGTGAGTGAGATATAATTGTTAAGGGTCTTAAATTCTAACCTTAATCTATATAGGGACTTGTTATAAGTCACCCATGTCTTATTTTTGTGCATTACTCTAATCCTGGAATCGTTCTATTAGATGACCTATGCTATGTGTGTGATGATGAATTAGAGATAAAGTCGGGTTTTTTCTTTTTTATTGATTTAAGATAGGAACAGATCTGCATTAGATCACCTCTGTAATGATGCTGCTTAAATAAGGTTCAGGTGTGCGTAGCGCGCTGCCTTTTAGCGCCTCCTCCCTCTTCCTCACTCGGCTAAACGACATTAATCTGAAACCATGCCCATATGGTAGAGCTGCACAGTCTCACATGGCGGCCACCAGACAGATCTGGCTTCTGAGCACCTGAAATGTGGCTAGTCTGAAGTTAAATGTGCTGTTGAGTGTGAAATACACACAACATATCAAAAACTTAGTACAAAAAAATGAGTATAAGATATCTCATTAATAGTTTTTATATTGCTTACATATTTTGCATATATTGGTTTACATAAAAAATTATTAAAATTAATCTTAACCGTTTGACTTTTATGATGTAGCTACTATAAAATTTACAGTTGCATATGTGGTTTTCATTGTATTTCTACTGGATGGCACTGGTCTAGAGTCTCTTTGCCCTCCCACTTCCCCTTCCTTTACTCTGGAGGTGCCTTTAAAGCCGGTATTGATTACTGTCCGCAACCTAGGGACAGGTGTGTGTGTGTGTGCGCGTGCACACATACATTTGTGCACGAGTGAGTGAGAATGTTCAGTGGGAAGGATAAGGAACAAAGGACAGGAAGAGAAGTGAGCAGTTTCGTTGGTCTGAGATGCCATCTACTCTCACTTAGAGTAAGGAAGCACAAGTTAGTTCCCCACGAGGCAACTTTGCTCTTTTTTTAAAAACTAGAGTGAATCATTGCAACATCAGACTCCTCTGAATTCAAATGTAGATACACAAAAAGCTTCCATAACATCAGTACAGAAGCAAACATGAAGTTTTAAGAATTAGCATTGCCCTTGCTTTCCTTAGTTTGCAAAGATAATCAAGAACCGACCTATATTCCAGCTGATAGTTCTGATCTGGGCAAAGGACATAGTGTGTTTTGTTCTTCAGCATTTCATAAAAGAGAAGTTTCTGGTTGGGATAGAATCTTTTAAGGGGGGCGCCTGGGTGGCACAGCGGTTAAGCGTCTGCCTTCGGCTCAGGGCGTGATCCTGGTGTTGTGGGATCGAGCCCCATATCAGGCTCCTCCGCTAGGAGCCTGCTTCTTCCTCTCCCACTCCCCCTGCTTGTGTTCCCTCTCTCGCTGGCTGTCTCTATCTCTGTCGAATAAAATAAAATCTTTAAAAAAAAAAAAAGAATCTTTTAAGGGCCTTATAGTTTAGACTCAAATACCCAAGCTAGTAGGGTGGTTTTTCTGGAGAACTGGAAGATCGTGTAAATCACAGTGCTTTTGTTAAATTTTAAATTAAGAGCTATCAGGCAGATTGTACTTTTTCAAGAAAAAAAATGAGGGGGATATATTACAGACCATGCCCATATGACCGTCAAATTTAATGATTCAGTGTTTTATGTAAGACAAATCAGTTTTGCTATAGTCGTGTCATGGACAATAAAATGGCAAATTTGACTAATTTTACTATTTATTAGCTTAATTAAATAACCCATCTGATAAGCTCAATGGAAATAACCATGAACTGACCTGTTATTCAGGTTAATAGAAGGGGAAGAGGAGAGGACTAAGAGACTCAGATCAGTGCTGTCCACTGGAAATATGAAAGGCACATATGTAATTTTTTTATTGAAGTATGGTTGACATACAGTATTGTGTTAGTTTCAGGTGTGCGCCATAGTGATTGGAAAAAATCTATACATTTTTGCTGTGCTCTCCACAAATGTCATTACCATCTGTCACCATTACAGTATCATTGACTGTACTCTATATGCTGTACCATTCATCCTTGTGGTATATTCATTTCATAACAGGAAGGCTGTATCTCCCACTCCCCCTTTGCCCATTTGTGCCTTCCCCCACCCTCTCCCCCCAGGCAACCATCAGTTTGTTCTCTGAATTTATGGATCTGTTACTGCTTTTTGTTTGTGTGCTTGTTTTTTGTTTCTCAGATCCCATGTATAAATGAAATCATATAGTATTTGTCTTTTTTTTTTTTAAGATTTTATTTATTTATTAGACAAAGATAGAGACAGCCAGCGAGAGAGGGAACACAAGCAGGGGGAGTGGGAGAGGAAGAAGCAGGCTCATAGCAGAGGAGCCTGACGTGGGGCTCGATCCCACAACGCCGGGATCACGCCCTGAGCCGAAGGCAGACGCTTAACCGCTGTGCCACCCAGGCGCCCCAGTATTTGTCTTTCTTTGTCTGACTTATTTCACTTAGCAAAATACACTCTAGGTCCATCCATGTGTTGCAAATGGCAAGATCTCATCCTTTTTGTGGCTGAGTAATATTCTATTTTATATACATCACATCTTCTTTATCCATTCATCTATCAAAGGACGCTTATGTTGCTTTCATATCTTAGCTATTATAAATAATGCCTCAATAAACATAGGGGTGTGGGGTGCCTGGGTGGCCCAGTCAGTTAAGTGTCTGACTCTTGGTTTGGCCCAGGTCATGAAATCAGACCCTGAGTCATGCTCCATGTTTGATGTGGAGTCTGCTTGAGATTCTCTCTCCCTCTCCTTCTGTCCTTCCCCCCAAAAAATAAATAAATAAATCTTCAAAAAAAAAATAAAGGGGTGCATATATCTTTTTGCATTAGTGTTCGTTTCCTTTAGTATACACCCTGTACAACATGTATGTAATTTAATATTTTCTAGTACTCACGCTGATTTTTTTGTGCAGCCAGGAGAAAGCTGCATACTTGAGAGAGAGAGGATTAGCAGGAAGCAAAGGATAAGGTGGTCCTGCAGCTGGACCTTTATATCCCCAGGTTAGAACTCTGTCATGGAGAGCACTACCCAAATGTTGGTAAACTAACTGTATTTGCAGTGTATCGCAAAATCACACTATTTTGCAGCTGAAAAAGGAGAACTGACAGCCTCTCGTTTCAAATGTGATAAATTAGGCCCAGAGAAGCAAAGGAACTCACCTCAAGTCCCATAGCCAAAGTGACACCCAGTTTTGAGTCCCACCAGATTGTTTTCTCTACTGTTCCACGTTGCCTCTGCATCATTGAGCCATTTATTTCTTTGTTTGTTGGTCTGTTCACAAGAACGTTTGGTGCCAGACACTATGCCAAGGCCTCGGGATACAGTGATGAACATGACAGTCCTCATCCTCGAGGACATTATAGTGTAGGGGACACAAATTCATCCACTTGTGTCACAGATGAACCCCCAGCGTCTGATGTAGGTCACACTGTGTCATCCCATGACCTTGCTCCGTTTTCATGGCAAGCAGGGGATAGTAATAATACTTTAAAGGACATTTGTGACAAGCCTGAAAGGGCTCCAAGATGTAAGAGTTTTCCCTCCATTCACGCAGAGAAAACACTTGAAGGAGGCAGTGGAGACCTATTCTGAGTAAACCACACTAAGCAAAAGCTTTAAGGAGAGGAAAAGAAGAATGAACTAACTCTTCAGTTAATTTACTTTACAAACCCCTCAGTATGGACTCTGAATGTCTGGACCATAGCATGTGCCATGATTTGGCACTTGCCGGGGCTCACAAGCATTCTCTGAGGTTCTAAGAGGTGAAATGCCACAGAAACATTTGGACTTTGGAAAGACAAATATTCCTCATATTCATGAGAGGACTGGTAGTAAAAAAATAAAGTCATTAGATCAGCACAGATCTTCCTAAGGATAATAGTAGAACACTTCATAAAGTTTGAGCGACAAATATAAAAATCCCCCATGGCTCACTTTTTATTTCTTATGCATTCCCTTTCAATCATATGGGTGAATATTCACATTGTGTAATGTGTAATTTTATAATTTTGTTTTTGCAATTAAAATGACCTTTATTTTTTAAATTTTTTAAAAAGATTTTATTTATTTGACAGACAGCCAGCAAGAGAGGGAACACAAGCGGGGGAGGGGGGGAGGAAGAAGCAGGCTCCCAGTGGAGGAGCCTGATGTGGGGTTCGATCCCAGAACGCCGGACCACGCCCTGAGCTGAAGGCAGACGCTTAACAACTACGCCACCCAGGCGCCCCTAAAATGACCTTTAAACTACTTTTCCATGGTACATATGTCATCAGAAATTGTTATTTTAGTGACTGCATAATATTCCATTCAGTAATTCTACCGTGTTTTGCTTAAATTTATTATTAGTCAAGTTATTTTTTTTAAGATTTTTATTTATTTATTCAACAAAGATAGAGACAGCCAGCGAGAGAGGGAACGCAAGCAGGGGGAGTGGGAGAGGAAGAAGCAGGCTCATAGCGGAGGAGCCTGATGTGGGACTCGATCCCACAACACCAGGATCACGCCCTGAGCCGAAGGCAGACGCTTAACCGCTGTGCCACCCAGGCGCCCCTGTTATTAGTCAAGTTATTAAACAAGATGCTCCTTGGACTTTACTGAGAAGAATTGTGAACGCTTAGAGTTTTCACAATAAAATCTCGTACTTACTTATAAAGCCACGTTCAAAGGATCCCTAGTGAGACAATATATGCTAATGCAGTTATAGGGTTTCAACCTCCCCAACAGCAAGATGCTTTCTAAGTATCTTTGGTTTAAAGCAATTATGCAGAATTGGTACACACTGTGGGCTCAGTTAACCCAGAAATTAAAGAGAACTCTGTTGGCAGCACTGACCTTTCTTGAAATGGGTCAGGAGTGTAGACACTATTTTTATTGGTACCTGACTGCTAAGGTTCCCAGTTTAAAAAAAAATGATCTGGTCCCTAAGAACCCAAGGACTAAGTTGTATACTGCCCCTCCAAACTGTGGTTGCCATCCTACTTCTTAGGGAGGGAATGGAACATGGGTCAATTTAGTTTTTTAGGTCTTTGGGGAAAGGTTACAAATAAGGAAACAGACATTTTGTGCTAGACAAAAGTAGCTACCACTTCTGCTGTCGTTAGATGTTTTAAATAAAGGTTAGGTCCTTTTTGAAGTCTGAGTCTGTATGAAATTTTTTTCCTGCTTGTTATTTTTGTTCTCCTTTGATGACCCAATAAAATGAGTTGTGTATTTATATGACCTTGGGTAATGACTTCAACTTCTTTGGATTTTGAGTTTTTCCATTTTCTACCTAGGAATGATTACATCTGGCTTACCTGTCTCATGAGGTTGCTATGAGACCCAAATGAGATGTAAACTGTAAAAACTTCTGACAAGTGCAAGGTGGATGCTATTATTAATCATTGGTAATGGCGATGAGTGGAAAGTCCCCAGATAGCATCAGCAGACGGTGCTATACTCTGTGGGTGTGTCGGACTAAGATATGATAAAGTGCAGCCAGTTAACCCCAGTGATTTGTTCTCCAACGTGAACCTGGCCAAGTCCTTCCACTATCTGCCTTACTTGTAGAAAGCGTGCTCCCATGCATGTGGGTAAGACTAGGCAAGGTGTTTCGAGCTCACAAGACGAAGGTCATGCATAGACTCAGTCAGGAAGAATCTCCCTGATGTTTTTGTGTGCTGCAGTGACGAATTATAGCAAGAGCCATGGGTAAACAATCATTTCCGGGAAGAAGAGAAAGTGTCATCAAAGATGCAGGGCAAGTCTGTGGCTAGAGGACCATGTTCCCTATTTATTTGAAAACTCGAGCCTGCTTTAAATTGTGTCCAAGTTGTGTGGTCAAGTTCTGCCCGCAGGGAGTAAGCCACACGACTCCGCATAATGAGAGCGGACGGCACGTGACCGAGCGGACAGCTGATCCGAGTGCGCGCACCGCCACGACTGCGCGCGAACACTGCAGAGTGAGCTCTTCCTGAAATTCGCCTTTTAAAGGGGAAATTAGATCGTTTTCATTTGTTTCGATTAGGTGTTGAGGTGTAATTATCATTTTTTTTTT